>NC_042615.1:833618423-833775810 GCF_901001135.1 Rhinatrema bivittatum
GGCAACATTGGATACCCCTTTGGGTGTCTGGCGGGCATCTCTTTGCCTCTGGAGTGCCCCTTGGTGCCCCTCATGTGCATGCCCGAGGCTGAGCTGCTGTGGTGGCTGGCATATGTCCAGGGCTGGTGCAAGGGTATTGGGCACTCTAGGGAAACTCAAACTCATAGCTTTGTGCCCTCCTAGCCCAGTCCTTCCCTCCCCACACACTATTAATCATTATGCATTTGTAATAAGACTTTACATAAAAAGGATATTAAAAGTACAGTTCTCTGAGGTAAAAAATATCACTTACAGAAAAATGTACATTAAATTTACGTGCATCAATGTGGGGCCAGCCAGAAAATCCAGCAAAAAAGCAAACAAGACACTTGCAACCCATACGGTATTAGGCTTATTTTAATGCATGTTGGGTGTAGGCCCGGCCCTTAGAAAGCCATGAATAAACTGAATTATAATTACAATATAGTAAATTTCCTTACCAAAATAGCACTAACGTCCAGCACTCAAACATTAACAACTTACTTTTTGGATCAGATAAAGTTTTCTCTTTTTGTAATTTGGTTTTTGAGGAGATTGAAAAATTGCCTTGGACTGATCTTGGTTTCATTAGTTTCAGGTTTAATCACTTTGGGCATTCACTTTCAACCAAGCAGAATAGAGTAAATGCCAAACCAGGTTTTAAGAAAATGGAACCCTCTACCTTTGTGGATTCAGTTCCCATTTCTATACAGGATTCCTGAGAAGACTCATCAGGTAGTTCCAATTCTTGGGAATAGATCTAATGACCCCTGTTCAGTCTGAACTGGGAAGAGCTAGGGGTTATAGAAGATCAGCCCCTTGGTCTTTACGCTGTCTTGAGCGATCCGGAGAAAATCACTAACCATTGAGAATAAAAGGAGTTGGAAATTGGCAGCGGTCATTTACTGTAAGAAAGTGAAATATTACTCTGATATTATTGCTGAAACTCATCAAGATCCTAAAATCATTTTTAAGTTAGTTGATTCGATGTTAGGTGGGAATAATCAAAAGAGAATGGTTTATACTGATCTACCAGCAGCACATTCCCTATTTACATTTTTTGAGGAGAAGGTTATTAAACTTAGGAATTCAGTTTCAGATGTTCCTTTTGGGAATTGCAATTAATTTAAACAGGAAGGTAAACAGGATTCCTTATTTTCAGAAGAGAGTTTAGGCTGTGTTAGTGATTGAATGATTCCTTGGTAAAACAAGACAAATTCTATGATTTTGAAACCACTTTTTTGACTGAGATTTGATCTCTGTTGAGTAAAATGAATAGTTAGATGATTGCCCGTTATTTTTGATTGGCTTATTACCTAATTCTGTCTTAAGGGGATTATGAAATGTGATCAATGCCTCCCTTTCTAAAGAGGGTGTTCCTGATGTCTTGAAAAAACTTTATTTGTCCTTATTTTGAAGAAAGAGAATGAAGACCCTAGGGTATGTGCCAATTAAGAACATAAGAAGTTGCCATGCTGGGTCAGACCAAGGGTCCATCAAGCACAGCATCCTGTTTCCAACAGAGGCCAAACCAGGCCACAAGAACCTGGCAATACACAATTAATAGCAGTGGCTATTCCCTAAGTAAACTTGATTAATAGCAGTTAATGGACTTCTCCTCCAAGAACTTATCCAAACCTTTATTAAACCCAGCTACACTAACTGCACTAACCACATCCTCTGGCAACAAATTCCAGAGCTTAATTATAGGCCTATTGCAAACCTTCCGAATGCTTTTAAGGTTTTGGAAAGATTGTAACTACAAATGGCCGAATTTATGGAGCATACAGATAAGCTTGATTTCGACAAGCTGGATTCAGAAGGGGTTGTAGCACAGAGACCATTATGGTGGACATGATTGACTTGGTACTACCCTCACTGGATAAGGGAAGGGCTGTTTTCTTGATTGTGCTTGATTTATCACGTGCTTGTGATTTAGATGATCATCAAATTTTGATTTCCTATTGTCATGCTTTGGGAATTGAATGAAGAATTCTGAAGTGGTTATCTTGTTTTCTGAAGAATAGCTCATATATGGTACCTATCCGGGGAAGTTGCTGAAGGGTAGATACAATTTTTTGTGGGGTTCCTCAGGGCTCGTCCCTTTTGCCTCTTTTGCTTAATATTTACCTGGCCCTCTTCGGAGTATTATTTGCTCTTTTACTCCATTCATTTATGCAGATGATGTACAAATTATTGCTCTTTTAGACTAGGATGTATCAACTACTATTGTCAATCTTGAAAACTGTATGTATGCTGTCAGCAGTTGATTGAAAGGAAATTCCTTGGTTTTGAACTCAGATAAAACAGAGATCTCGCAAATTGGTTGTAGATTAGAAAAATGTTGATAACCATTGATGGATATATTATGTCTCCTGTTGATGAAGTAAGATCATTAGCAATTAAATTTGATTCATCCTGGTCAATGGAGAGTCATATTTATTCTGTTTTATGTATGGGTTATGGCCATTTGCGTTTGGTGAGACAACTAAAAATTTGCTTGACTTTTACAGCTTTGAAATCTGTGATAGACACACTGTCATTGCAGTATTAGATTACTGTAATGCAATATATTGGGGCTTTTAGGATGTCTGATTAGAAAGCTTCAAATGGTATAGAACATAGCAATAAGAATAATAATGGATCATTCAAGACGTGAGTCAGCTGCTCCCTTACTAAAATGCAAGTATAAGTTACATGGTGACAGCCCTCCTCTCATGTTTTCTCAACTTTGTTGGAAACCATCATCCAGGCCTTCTCGCTCTCAGGATAGTCATCAGCTTCCAATTCCATCTCCAATAATTTTTCAGCAAGTAAAAATGCAAAATAGCTCTTTAAGTCTATGCCTAAGCTTTGTAATGATCTTCCATTGACTATGAGGAAAGAAACCATCTCAATATGGTTTTGTCATAAACTGAAGACCTGGTTGATGATTTCTGACTTATAAATGTATTTATTTTGATTGGTAACATAATGGCTCTGACTATTTTTTTTGTATGTTTTTATTATTTTATTGCTTTAAATGTATTTTATTGTGATGCATTATTTTGTTGTACATCTCTTTGAAAGATTTTATTGTAACATTTATAAAGCAATTCACCAATTTTATAAATTACTGAATAAATAAATAAACAACCCTACCTATTGAAAGGCAACACTGCAAATATTATACCAGGCCCCAAAACCACCAATACACTCCCTATTAGGAAAATAGTACAAGCCAAACTGCTAGAGATCCCTACACAGAAGCTACACACTTGCAGAATCTCTCACTTTGTTTTATGGAGTCTCAGTTTAGTGGACCCTTGGCCGACCTGCAGGAGACTGGGATAGGTGTTCATTGTCTCTAGTATGAGGCAGGCCGGGAGGCAGATGTTCAGGCGGGACGTAGATGCTCTTCACCCTGGAAGCTGGTGCTCCCCCAGGAGGAGCCTGTAGGGGCCCGGCCGCTGGGACTTAGGTGGCTTCAACCTTGGAAGCTGAAGCCCCCCCGGGAGGAGCCTGTAGGGGCCCGGCCACTGGGACTTAGGTGGGTTGATGATCAGGACTGAGAACTGGAACCAGACTAGAACAGTAGACAGGAACTGTAGCAAGACTCGGGTACTGGAACCAGGCAAGAACTGTAGCAGGCAGGCAGGAACCAGGCAGGTACTGTAGCAGGCAGGCAGGAACCAAGCAGGTACTGTAGCAGGCAAGCAAGAATGGAGCAAGTTCCAAGGCAGCTCACTCCGGGGCCCAAAGCAACAGGGATCCGGTAGGTAAGCCCGTTGCAAGGCAAAGACTGAGAGTCCGCGGCCGGCTTATCAAGGCCGCGGCGACTGATGTCAGGAAGTGGGCGGAGTCACCACTGGCAGGAAACGGCCTAGAAAAGCGCCCAAGTGGCGCGTGCGGGTGCGCCTAGAAGCAGAGCGTCCATGGGAGGCTTCCCGGTGGTGAGGCCCCCGTGGGGACGCCGCCAAACAGGCCGCAAACCAGGCCTCCAGGAGCGGGAACAGGTCCGTGAGCACGGAGGTAAGGGTCTGGTCGCGGCGCTCGCAGCCAGAACCGCAACACTTTGGTCAGACATGTAGAACACAGACAGACTCTCTCCCCCAATATAGAATAAAGTGACCATAAAGTATAAATAGAAATGCGCAGAAAAAATCATCTGGAAACTGCGACAAGCCAGACTTTGTATGCAATGCAGCAATGGAAAAATAGAAATGTTAACAAAAACAAAATGACTAACGTACCTCTGCTATCAAAATAAATATTAATGCAAAACTATTATGTTAATATTTTAATGACCTCATTCTGGGCGTCATCGTGAATGCACAATTGCATATATGGACTCAGCCACACACAGCCATTAGTTGTCAAGCTGCTGCAAGCTAATAAAAATAAAAAGTGTTATTATTAAATGAAGTAAAACCCCAAAAGCTTCCTTAAAAAGTAATGCCTTGGCTGCTTCTTAAAGGTGGTGACCCTTGCTCAGGTAGATGGCCGGAGTGTCAGAAGACAGTGGCTGAATGACTGTAGATGCTCAGTTGGCCTGTAACTCTCCAAAAGAGCTAATGCATGGTGGAGCCTCCTTATCGAGTGCTTCATGAATAAAGGTTACAGTCTGAACTTTATTCACCGCTGGACAGTCAATCAGTCCAATACAGAAGTGATATGATTGCAGAATCTGTGCAGCAGTGTTATGGACCTTTTGAAGTGACTTTAATACAGAGTCAGGAAGACTCAGATAACCTGAGATACAGGGATAAGGTTTTGACAAAACGAGTGACTGTAATATGGTTCTAAAGTCTGATACATTCAGAAAAGCTTTTAACTTGCACAAAAGCCTCGATGTAAAAGGCCCCTTTTATAACAGACTTCATGTGTTTTTTGAAAAAGAGGTTTGACTCAAGCACCCATCACGGGGGCTCAGCAGTATTGCAGTAGGAAGGCAGAACAGACAGAGATGTTCCTGGTGCTCTGTGTCTGCTGTCTTGTTCAATATTTCTCTTTCATGGTAGATCTTAGTCTGACAATTTTCTTCTGAGTAACATGTGGGGAGTGAACAGCTGAGCAGCACATCAGCAGCCTGGCATGCAGCTGCAGACTCTTCCCCCCAGGGAGTGCACAGTTTGCTTTTCATAAGTCACTGCTTCATATGCTGACCGCATGCTATTTTAACGCTGTCACAGGCTAGGCATGTGGCTCGGAAGCCTGGCACTTTATCAGCCCCCTGGAACATTACTGTCAAAGAAACACATCACCTGTGCAATAACCTGAAATATCTGCTGAAAGAGAATAGTTTAAATGGGTAAACAGAATAAATTATCCTACCTCCCCTGGCTCCCACAGGTTGGTTTCTTCAGGTAATTTGCAATAGTCTGGAGAAGTCCTGGTAATAGGGTTACAGGGGATTGATTCTGTGCAATTCCCTGGATTGTGAGTCTGAAACTTTAAAATGAAGGGTCCCCTAGTTTCTACTTTAAATTCCACCTCAGATAACTCAGCATGTTACTGAGATATCCTGGCATAGGTGACTGAGTCTGTGCTGTACCAGGTCCCCCAATCTCCACTATTAATCCTTCCCCAGATAACTCAGCATGTTACTGAGGTATCCCAGCATGGGAGAGTGAGGCTGTGAGATAACTGCACCTCCGGTCTCTGCCATTAATCCTTCCCCAGATAACTCAGCATGTTACTGAGGTATCCCAGGATGGGAGGCTGTGAGATACCTGCACCCCCAGTCTCTGCCATTAATCCTTCCCCAGATAACTCAGCATGTTACTGAGCTATCCCAGGATGGGAGAGTGAAGCTGTGAGATAACTGCACCCCCAGTCTCTGCCATTAATCCTTCCCCAGATAACTCAGCATGTTACTGAGGTATCCCAGGATGGGAGAGTGAGGCTGTGAGATACCTGCACCCCCAGTCTCTGCCATTAATCCTTCCCCAGATAACTCAGCATGTTACTGAGGTATCCCAGGATGGGAGAGTGAAGCTGTGAGATAACTGCACCCCCAGTCTCTGCCATTAATCCTTCCCCAGATAACTCAGCATGTTACTGAGGTACCCAGGATGGGAGAGTGAGGCCGTGAGATACCTGCACCTCCAGTCTCTGCCATTAATCCTTCCCCAGATAACTCAGCATGTTACTGAGGTATCCCAGGATGGGAGAGTGAAGCTGTGAGATACCTGCACCTCCAGTCTCTGCCATTAATCCTTCCCCAGATAACTCAGCATGTTACTGAGGTATCCCAGGATGGGAGAGTGAAGCTGTGAGATACCTGCACCTCCAGTCTCTGCCATTAATCCTTCCCCAGATAACTCAGCATGTTACTGAGGTATCTCAGGATGGGAGAGTGAGGCTGTGAGATACCTGCACCTCCAGTCTCTGCCATTAATCCTTCCCCAGATAACTCAGCATGTTACTGAGGTACCCAGGATGGGAGAGTGAGGCCGTGAGATACCTGCACCTCCAGTCTCTGCCATTAATCCTTCCCCAGATAACTCAGCATGTTACTGAGGTATCCCAGGATGGGAGAGTGAGGCCGTGAGATACCTGCACCTCCAGTCTCTGCCATTAATCCTTCCCCAGATAACTCAGCATGTTACTGAGGTATCCCAGGATGGGAGAGGGAGGCTGTGAGATACCTGCACCTCCAGTCTCTGCCATTAATCCTTCCCCAGATAACTCAGCATGTTACTGAGGTACCCAGGATGGGAGAGTGAGGCCGTGAGATACCTGCACCCCCAGTCTCTGCCATTAATCCTTCCCCAGATAACTCAGCATGTTACTGAGGTATCCCAGGATGGGGGAGTGAAGCTGTGAGATACCTGCACCTCCAGTCTCTGCCATTAATCCTTCCCCAGATAACTCAGCATGTTACTGAGGTATCCCAGGATGGGAGAGTGAGGCTGTGAGATAACTGCACCCCCAGTCTCTGCCATTAATCCTTCCCCAGATAACTCAGCATGTTACTGAGGTATCCCAGGATGGGAGAGTGAGGCTGTGAGATACCTGCACCCCCAGTCTCTGCCATTAATCCTTCCCCAGATAACTCAGCATGTTACTGAGGTATCCCAGGATGGGAGAGTGAAGCTGTGAGATAACTGCACCTCCAGTCTCTGCCATTAATCCTTCCCCAGATAACTCAGCATGTTACTGAGGTATCTCAGGATGGGAGAGTGAAGCTGTGAGATAACTGCACCTCCAGTCTCTGCCATTAATCCTTCCCCAGATAACTCAGCATGTTACTGAGGTATCCCAGGATGGGAGAGTGAGGCTGTAAGATACCTGCACCCCCAGTCTCTGCCATTAATCCTTCCCCAGATAACTCAGCATGTTACTGAGGTATCTCAGGATGGGAGAGTGAGGCTGTGAGATACCTGCACCTCCAGTCTCTGCCATTAATCCTTCCCCAGATAACTCAGCATGTTACTGAGGTATCCCAGGATGGGAGAGTGAAGCTGTGAGATAACTGCACCTCCAGTCTCTGCCATTAATCCTTCCCCAGATAACTCAGCATGTTACTGAGGTATCCCAGGATGGGAGAGTGAGGCTGTGAGATACCTGCACCCCCAGTCTCTGCCATTAATCCTTCCCCAGATAACTCAGCATGTTACTGAGGTACCCAGGATGGGAGAGTGAGGCCGTGAGATACCTGCACCTCCAGTCTCTGCCATTAATCCTTCCCCAGATAACTCAGCATGTTACTGAGGTATCCCAGGATGGGAGAGTGAGGCTGTGAGATACCTGCACCTCCAGTCTCTGCCATTAATCCTTCCCCAGATAACTCAGCATGTTACTGAGGTATCCCAGGATGGGAGAGTGAAGCTGTGAGATACCTGCACCTCCAGTCTCTGCCATTAATCCTTCCCCAGATAACTCAGCATGTTACTGAGGTATCCCAGGATGGGGGAGGGATGCAGTAGATAAAGCCATGGAAGTGCATGAGTATCCTGCTAGGATTCTGAGGGAGCTGAGAGATGTACTTCTGGGTCCAAATAATTGGAGAAAGGCAGTTGTGGTCCCGCTTCACAGAAAGGACACTGAAAACCACAACCCGATTAGTCTCACCACAGTGGTGGGAAAATTTATGGAGACTGCTGAATGAATGAAAAATGAACTAACTACAGTTCCGCGTGTTGCAGGATCTGAGGCTCCATGGTTTCACCACAGGAAGGACCTAGCAAAAGAATCTGACTGATTATTTTGATTGAATGAATAGGGAATTAAATCAAGGTTTTGCACTTAATGTCTTCTATTTGTATTTCAGTAAAGCGTTTGAGACGTTCCCACATAGGAGGCTCATGAATAAAATGAGAACCCTGGAAGTAGGTCCCAAAGTGCTGCAGTAGATTAGAAACTGAACATAAGAACCTGCCATACTGGGTCAGACCGAGGGTCCATCGAGCCCAGCATCCTGTTTCCAACAGTGGCCAATCCAGGCCATAAGAACCTGGCAAGTACCCAAACATTAAATAGATGTCACTGGATTTGGGGAGGAGCCAAGATGGCAGCAGGCTCGTAGCGGCAGAATGGAGCTGTTCATGGATTTCCCCTTTGCTTTATTAAAATTTGCCTCAAAGAATTCAAATGTCCCCAAAAAGGAAAGGCAGAGTAAGGATGTATCCCTCCATACCCCCAACTTTGCCCGGACAGCGTACGATCCCGGAACTTGCCGCAGTTTACCTGATTGAGGAAGCTAAAGTCCCCGCAGATGGAAGGCCGTTGGGAGCGTCGTTTGCATCGGGGAAACATCATTAAGCACCCCTGATCTGAAGAGTCCAGTGGAGCCAGGACTACAAATCCTCCCCATAATGAAGGCGATGGAAGCGGAACTGAGGAGTTCGGTGAACGGGCTGGAGGGAGTCGCAGTGGACGAGCAAGGTCCGGAGACAGCAGTGGCGTCTGGAAGTCTGGATACGCTAGGAGCTGCAGCCCTAATGCCGTTGAATCTCGGAGGAGGTGGTGAATTGCCTCGATTAGAGGAAATCGGGGGATGGGACACGGTGGAATAAGAAGGCGGGCTGCATCGAGGCCTAGTGTTTAAGGACTTCCTAAAACAGGCCATGGTGACTCTCAACTCCCTTTGGGAGTTGGTAGCCTCCTTTGGACCAGCTTTCCAGGGGTTCACAAGGCAGTTGAATTCTTTATCAGGGAAACCGGACAAAGTGTCCCAGGAACATGATAATTTACTTCAGGAGAATACAAACAAGATTTCTGTTCTATTTATTTATTTATTTATTTTTTGTTTTTATATACCGGAAGTTCCTGTATGCAATACATATCACTCCGGTTCACATTTAACAGAGATAACTATCGCCGTGGAGGCGGTTTACATGGAACATATCGAATATAATGAACGGATAATAATCAAAGTACAATCTATTATGAAACCACTAATATCAACTTAGAAAACAACTTGAAACATATAACTGACGCAATATGAACATTACAATATTGCTGTAAGACAAGGCTGGATGTTTGTTCTTCTTGCTTTTAGCTCTCTGGGAAAGCTTGATGGAAAAGCCAAGTCTTGAGTTTCACTTTGAAAGTAGTATGGCACGGTTCAAGGCGGAGGTCCGGTGGTAGTGAGTTCCAGAGAGACGGGCCTGCTGTGGATAGAGCGCGTTTCCTCAGGGTAGATTTTGCTGGTTGGGTGATCATTTGGTTCTGGTATGCCCTTCTGGTTGGTTTGTTAGAAGAGTGTAGTTGAAGCTGGAAAGTTAAGTTGAGTGGGGAGATGTTATGTAGTGCCTTGTGAATCAACATGCAAGTCTTGAACTGAATCCTATATTTGATGGGAAGCCAGTGGAGATGCTGGAGGATTGGGGTGATATGGTCCCTTTTTTTGGCATTGGTAAGGATCCTTGCAGTAGCATTCAGAACCATCTGGAGTGGTTTGGTAGTGTATGCTGGAAGGCCCTGCAGGAGTGAATTACAGTAGTCTAATTTAGTAAGAATGATGGCTTGGAGTACTGTGCGGAAATCCCTGTAGAGTAGAAGGGGCTTTAGTTTCTTTAGCACTTGTAATTTAAAAAAGCATTCTTTTGTAGTGTTATTTATGAATTTATTGAGGCTGAGTCTGTTGTCTAGTAGTACTCCCAGATCTCTGACTTGAGGTGTGGTGGCATATCCTGAGGTGTCTGGAGAGTTGCTGGATGTTGGCGGGGTAGATTGATCCGGTGCTATTATGAGAATTTCCGTTTTTTGGTGTTTAGCACCAGGTTGAGGCTGGTTAGAAGATCGTTGATGGATGAGAGGCATTTTTCCCAGTAGGCCATGGTTTTGTGTATGGTCTCCGTGATAGGGATGAGAATTTGAATGTCATCTGCGTATAAGAAATGGGTGAGCTTGAAGTTAGTAAGTAGATGACAGAGTGGGAGAAGGTAAATGTTGAAGAGGGTGGGAGAGAGTGATGATCCTTGTGGTACCCCCATCTTGACTTGGATGGGGTGAGATTCCTTGTTGTTTATCTTAACTTTGTATGTTCTGTTCTCTAGGAAGGACTTAAACCAGTTGAGAGCTGCTCCAGTGATGCCGATGTCTGTTAGTTGTTGTAGTAGGCTAGGGTGGTTCACGGTGTCGAACGCTGAGGAAAGATCCAGCAGCGCGAGGAGACAAGGTTGTCCTTTTTCGAGATTGAAGATAATGGTGTCCGTTAGTGTGGCTAATAAGGATTCGGTGCTCTTTTTCTTTCGGAATCCATATTGGTTATTGGTGAGGATATTGTTGTCGTCAAGGAATTCAGAAAGTTGTCTGTTGACAATTTCTAGAAATTCTAGAAGAAGAAGTGAAGTCGTCACAGAACATTTGCCAAATGTTAATCCAAGATAAACAAGCTGTGAATAGAAAAGTGGAGTCCATGAAAAATATGTTGAGGAGATTAAATTTAAGAATATTAAACTTCCCAAAAGTCATTGGGGAGCAGCCTCGAATAACATTGAGAAAATACATGCTAGAGGTGTTAAAAATCCCAAATAATGTATAGCATCAGTGAATAAAATCTATTTTTTGCCATATAATAGAACTAGAGAGGGAACTCACACACAATTAGATATTAATAACTTAACAGATTTCTTGGAGTCCTCTATAGAAATTTGTGAAAGAGCGACATTACTTATTTCCTTAGTAATTGGATCTGATGTGAGTTTGTTAATGAGATATTATTTTCAACATATGGGAGAATGTTTCTTGGGACAACGCGTCCAAATTTTCCCAGATTTATCGAAAACATTGCAGGAGAGGAGGAAAGCTTTTCTTTCAATAAAGCAGGAATCTATTCTGATAGGGGTTAAGTTTCTAGTCAGATATCCGTGCAAGTGCGCGGTTACTTATAATAACGATGTATTCATATTTTATGCCCCGGAACAACTAAGAGTGTTTCTAGACTCTAGAAAGAGTCTTATTAACCTCCTCTCCTAAAGAGAACCATGTGAATTAAACCAGGTTATACTTTTGTCTTTAGGTAAATTGAAAGCTTGCTGGGCTGATTTCTAATTTTGTATACATTACCAGTGCGTTAGCTGACATCATTAACTGTTCCCTCTCTCAGGGCTCCGTCCCTGACTCACTCAAGCATGCTGTAGTCAAGCCCCTCTTAAAGAAGCCCACCCTAGACCCAAAAGACCCGTCCAATTTCCGCCCCATTTCCAACCTCCCTCTCATAGCCAAGCTTATGGAAAGAGTTGTCAATACTCAACTCATGGATTATCTTGAGAACCATGAGATCCTCCACGCATCACAGTTCGGCTTTCACAAGCATCTTAACACAGAATCACTACTCCTCACCCTTTCAGACCACCTTCTCAGAGGCATGGACCAAGGACACAACTACCTGCTTGCCCTCTTAGACATTTCCTCGGCCTTTGACACCATCAGCCACAACTGCCTCCTCGCCCGCCTAGAAAGCATAGGCATCTCTGGCCTTGCTCTAGCCTGGTTAAAGTCCTACTTATCAAAAAGAAAATTCTCCGTTAAAATAGGAGATTCCTTATCTGCCTCTCACCCCTTGCAACAGGGAGTCCCACTCTCCTCCACCCTTTTCAACCTCTACCTTACTCCGCTATGCCATCTCCTCACTGATCTCAAACTAAAGTTCTTCCTTTATGCCGACGATGTTCAGATCATTATACCAATCCACAACTCGATCTCTGACACGCTAAACCACTGGGAAAGCTGCTTGGCATCCATCAACACCCTGCTAACCAACCTCCAACTGGCACTCAATACCAATAAAACCAAACTCCTGCTAATCTCC
Organism: Rhinatrema bivittatum; assembly: GCF_901001135.1. Lineage (NCBI taxonomy): Eukaryota > Metazoa > Chordata > Amphibia > Gymnophiona > Rhinatrematidae > Rhinatrema > Rhinatrema bivittatum. The sequence continues at coordinate 833,630,683 of NC_042615.1, forward strand.
TCCCACTCTCCTCCCCCCCACACACTTTCAAACGACCCAAAATTTGGCACCATCACAGCCCAATCATCCGTTAGAGATCTTGGTGTCTTCTTCGACCAACAACTAAACATGAAGAGATATGTTAGCTCCATACTCAAAGACAGCTTCTTCAAACTTAATGTCTTAAAAAAACTGAAACCTTACTATACCCCCAAGATTTCCGCACAGTGATACAAGCTACTATTCCCACCAAACTAGACTACTGTAATGCACTCTTCCTTGGGCTCCCTTATGCTACAATAAAGCCGTTACAGATATTGCAAAACGCAACAGCTCGATTACTCTCAAATACTCGCAAGGGTGATCACATCACTCCCATCCTTAAAGAGCTGCACTGGCTCCCGATCCTATTCCGCATCCACTACAAAACGCTGACCATTGTACACAAATCCCTCCATGTCTATAATTCAAACTGGCTCGACCTGCCTTTTACCCCATACCAATCATCAAGACCCATCAGAACAGCCAATAAAGGCACCCTTATTGTACCCCCACTTAAAATTGCCCGCCTCTCCTCAACACGGAACCATGCCTTATCAATTGCTGGACTGTCCCTATGGAATACTCTTCCCCCCATCCTGCGCCTTGAACCATGCCCCATTAAATTTAAGAAGAAATTTAAAACCTGGTTATTCAAACGTGCCTACCCAGAATAGGACCTTGTTTACTTTCTCCCCCCCCCCCCTGGTCTGCTGCCCCAAGGTACTGTACATTAAGCCTCGACTTAAGTCTCTACTGAGTTACCTCTTGTTGTTCTAATTATTTTTTCCATGCTGTTCTCAAGTTATCCCCCTTCCTAGTTACGCTCCCTTGTTATCATGTAATTTCAATTCTGCTGTTTTTTGTGAACCGGTATGATGTCCCTACTAATACCGGTATATAAAAGATGGTAAATAAATAAATAAACAAATAAATAAATAAATAAAGTATACTTGAGACTCCCTAAATGCTTATCCTCCCCCCTCTTAAAAAGATTGTGGTCTAAATTTGAATTATTTTCTATGTTTCTTGAAAAGAATGACGTGGTTAAGGGTTATGTTACTGTATTTCTGAGCAAAGTATTGTCTTTGTAATTATGTAAAACTAATAAAGATAAAATTTAAAAAAAAATTGATGTCATTACTATTCCTTACTGTTTAATAGCTGTTTATTGATTTCTTTTTTTCTAGGAACATAGGAGTTCTGACCCTTGTCCTGACCCAGTATGGCATAAGTTGCCATACTGGGTCAGAACAAGGGTCCATCAAGCCCAGCATCCTGTTTCCAACATTGGCCAAACCAGGCCATAAGTACCTGGGAAGATGCCAAACAGTAAATAAATCCCATGCTCCTAACACCTAGAGATAAGCAGTGGCTTTCTACAAGTCTTTCTGGTTAAAAACATTTTACAGACTGAAGTCGTGAAACATCCTTTAAACCCAGCTGCTCTATTTGCCTTTATCCCACCCTCTGGCAATGAATTCCAGAACGTAATTGAGCATTGAGTGAAAAAAGAGTTTTCTTTAATTTGTTAAAAATGTGCTACTTAGCAGTGCCAGTTGAAGTGCCCCCTTGTTTTTTTAATATTTTGAAAGAGTAAACTACCAATCTGAATTTACATGTTCTAGACCTCTCATGATTTTAAACATCTCTATCATATCCCCCCTCAGTCGTCTCTTCTCCAAGCTGAACAGCCCTAACCTCTTCAGCCTTTCCTCATAGGGGAGCTGTTCCATCCCCTTTATCATCTTGGTCGCCCTTCTCGGTACCTTTTCTAGTTCCACTATATCTTTTTTGAGATCCGGTGACCAGTATTGTTCTGGTTGCCATAGTGGTAAATGGAAGTCACTGTAAGGAAAGAAGGCTGCCGAGTGGAGTGGCTCAGGGACTGGTACTGAGGCAGGCTCTGGTCAATATCTTTGTCAGTCTCATTGCAAAGGGATTGGAAAGAAACGTTTCTCTCTTTGGAGATGACAGAGCAGACACCCCAGAAGTAGTAAAGATAATGAAACGTGAACTTGGAAAGCTTCAGGAATGGTCAAAGGTTTGGCAGCTAAGATTCAATGCCGAGGAGGGCAGAGTCAGGCATTTGGGGTGCAGAAATCCATAGTAGATGTACGTGATGGGGAGGAGGAGGGGGCGATGTGCACAGAGAGGAAGAGAGACCTTGGCGTGAGAGTGTCTGATGATCTGAAGGCAGCAAAGCAACGTGACAAGGCAGTTCCAAGGGTCAGAGGGACTCGGGACTGCACTGAGAAAGGCACACAAGGCATTGTTACACTCCGGTACAGGTCATTGCTGAGGCCTCACCTGGATTACTCTGCCCAGTTCTGGAGACCACATCTCAATAAGGACAGAGACAGAGGTCCAGAGGAAGGGAACCAAAATGGTGTGGGGCCTGCAACAGAAGAATTATGAGATTGGAATATATGTATATTTTCTAGGAGGTGGGGGCAGGGAAGATTGATTTCTGGGGATATATGAAAGGTATTTAAAATACACACGAGACAATCCTTTTCTAATGGATTGGTCTTCCTCCAGCCCAGAGAGCCATAAAGTGTCACCTGGCCCTGAATGGGAATGAGTTACCTGGACACCTGAACTGGTGAGTCTGAGTCTCCATCATTCTCCCTGCTTACTATACACTCCACCTTGAAAACTGTGTACAATTCTGGTCGCCGCATCTCAAAAAAGATATAATAGCGATGGAGAAGGTACAGAGAAGGGCTACCAAAATGATAAGGGGAATGGAACAGCTTCCCTATGAGGAAAGACTAAAGAGGTTAGGACTTTTCAGCTTGGAGAAGAGACGACTGAGGGGGGATATGATAGAGGTGTTTAAAATCATGAGAGGTCTAGAACGGGTAGATGTGAATCGGTTATTTACTCTTTCGGATAGTAGAAAGACTAGGGGGCATTCCATGAAATTAGCATGTGGCACATTTAAAACTAATTGGAGAGGGGCGCTGTTCGCCACGAGACAAGATGGCCGCATAACTTCAACGCTCCCGAAGCCACCCCTCTTTACAACCCGAAATTTGCAGCTTTTCTCCGAGCTACGCGGACTAAAGAGATCACTACTTATCAGTGATACCGTGGCCGATGAATCCGAAAAAGAAAAGCGAGCTGCAGAAGTTCTCTTTCACGAGAATGGCGGCGGATTCCAGAAAGGCAGGTGTCGAGCTTTCTGAATGTGAAGCGGGAGACGGAGACAGGGAAGAAGAGGAAGCCCCGCTATTATCACCTCAACAGACGGCAGAGCCCATCAATACCACGGCGGATATACTTACCAAAAGTCAAATGCGGGAATGGCTTATTGATTTACGTGCCGAAATCAAAAATAATAAAAAAGAATTGCTAGCCTCTTTTGCGAAGCTCCAGGATGACTTTTTATCTTTAGGCCATAGGGTGGATGACCTGGATGTCCGCCTGGAAGACCACGAGGCTCACCTAAAAGAGCTGGAAGCAGCGAAAACTGAAACAACCACTGAACTGACATCAATTTCGGACAAGCTCGAGGATCTGGAAAACAGGTCACGGCGCCATAACATCAGGCTGAGAGGGATTCCGGAAACCGAGGAGTATGAGAATTGCATGATCACAGCTCAAGCTTTCTGCAGCTATTTGAGAGATCAAGCCAGTACTGGGCCTGAACGCAGTGGCCGGGAAGCGGCAAGCGCTGTTTTGATTGAGCGCGCTCATCGATCCTTGGGGGCTCGGAGAGATGGAAGGCCCAGAGACATAATTTTAAACTTCCAAAGCTACGCACAAAAAGAACAAATCCTCAGTATTGCCAGAAAGAAAGCCATCTGGGATTGGCAAAATGTATCGGTAGCGGACAGCGGTATTTCAAGATCTAGCCGCGAGCACACTCCGGAAGAGGTACGACGGCTCTGTGGCAAGCGGATGTTAAATATAGGTGGAATTTCCCTTTCGCCCTTTCCTTCCAGCGAGAGGGGAAAACATACCGCCTCAAAACGGTGTCTGAAGCTGCGGGGGTCCTACGGGAGGCAGGCATACAAGCCAAGCTCCTCGAGCAACCCAAGGCATCTTTCAACGTGCGCCTCAGTAGGGCTTCAAAATGGCAGAGAGTCGAAAGGCCAAAGGAGAAAAGCAGCGCGCAGGAACGGCATGGCGTCTGAGAATCTCTCGGATCAAGGCTGACTTTTAAGCGCTGGAGCTGCCTGTGGCATTCGACTGGTAGTGCATTTATCCTCCCCCCTGTCTTGAGAATCGGGGATGGGGTGGAGAAGTGAGCATATTTCATTTACCCTACCATTAGGGTAATTTGCATTTGCACCGCGTTGTGCTGAGTAGATGTGCGCAACTCTATCTAACAGTTTATTATAGTTGATTTGCATTTCGGGTTAACTTGTCTTTATTATGAAAATGTCGATTTTGGGGTGGGGAGGGAGACGGGAAGCATGGGCTGCTTGTTTGAACTGGCGAGTCCCCTCACTAGGGGATCCGCGGACCTAGCATTGCGGATCATGCTGATACAGGGGGTTTACCTCCTAATGCAGACTACACTCACAACTGTCAATCAGAATGTTTTTCTACTATTCTGTCGACCTGTTTGTTTATTCTATGGTATTTCCAACATTCCTGGGGGGGATGGCACCTTAGCTCCAATGGAACTCATGCTTCTTTATTATGCACCAGCTGTGATGATACATCTTAAACCATGACTATTCGAATTGCCACACTTAATGTTAAAGGTCTCAACATGTATAGAAAACGCTATTTATTGCAACAAGACCTTAAAAGACTGAAAATTCATGTTTTATTTTTGCAGGAAACTCATATAAGAAAAAGGCATGAGCACCTGCTGAATTTTCGAGAGTTCCCTCATGTTTATTTAGCTGCTGCTGGGAAAAATCATAAGTATACCGCTACTGGTATTCTTACATCCTCTACCCTAATATTTGACCAATTGGACATTGTTACTGATGCGGAGGGCAGATTTGTCTTTCTTAAAATCAAAGTAGGCCATGACATTTACACCCTTATATCTATGTATGCTTCCACAACCAACCCTGCAGAAACCTTAGCCAAACTGCAAAGCCTAATAAATACACATGGTGAAGGGACTGTTATTTGGGGTGGAGACTTTAATTTCACGTTCTCCCCAGACTTAGACAATTCACATAAGGGTAGCTCTACCCCTTCAGCACAGAGCCAGAAAGCCAGAAATTTGATGAGGGAGCTCATGAAAAAGGAAAATTTGGTGGATTTATGGCGCCACAACAATCCAAAATCTAGAACCTATACGTATTATTCCAAGCCTCATAACTCCTATTCCCGCATAGACTATGTGTTGGTTGATAAATGCTTAGTTATGAAAACTAGTATGTGCGAAATAGAACCTATCACATGGTCTGACCATGGGATGGTGTGGTTTGATTTACAGACTCAATGTAGTTCCGGGGGACAGAGGTTTTGGAGATTAAATATCTCTCTATTGAAAAACAAATCCTTTGCTCAACAATTGTCCCAGCAGCTAGCTGAATATTTTCAACTGAATGTTGACCCAGAACTCTCTTGGAGCAGCATATGGGATTGTTCGAAGGCAATAGCGAGAGGCTCTTGCATAGCTAAGGCATCTGCGGACAAGAGGGTACGGGAGAACAAGCTGCAGCAATTGCAGCTAGATATCGCACAATTGGCGGAGCGCCACTATCAAACGCAATCTCCTAAGGTGTATAGACAATTGACGGCAGCCCGAGACCAATTAGCCACTCTACATGATAAACAAATAGCACACAATTTAGAGAGAACACATCAAAAATTTTATGAAGGCAGTGATAAGGCAGGCAAGCTATTGGCACAGCAATTGAAAGCCCGTGTAGCATTAAGCATTATCACAAAAATCAAACATAAAGAGGGACAGCTAACAAGGAATCCCACAGAAATTAGGCAATGTTTTACAGACTTTTATGCCTCGCTATATAGCCGCAGTGCCCACATCCAGGAGGAGGATATTGCCACCTATTTGGGCGATATCACACTCCCCACCTTAACTCCAGAGCAGCAGCAGACCCTGGATGCGCCCATTACTAGCACAGAAGTGCAGTGGGTAATTAAATCCCTTAAAACTGGGAAATCACCAGGATTAGACGGCTTGCCTGGGGAATACTATAAAACATTGTCAGACTGCCTGAGCCCTCACCTCACAGATTTCTTTAATTATCTCCGTGATGGAGGCGCTCTGCTAGCTCAGTCTAATACAGCAGATATTACGGTGTTGCCTAAGCCGGGGAGAGACCCCACTACCTGTGGCTCTTATAGGCCGATATCCCTAATCAATCAGGACTTAAAGATATTGGCTAGACTTCTAGCGATGAGGCTAAATAACTATTTACCTGATCTGATACATTCTGATCAGGTGGGATTCGTTCCTCATAGAATGGCAGCCGACAATGTGCGAAAGATTTTGGATCTGGTATGGTGGGCCAAGAAGGAGCAAATTCCTGCTGCCTTGCTGTCAATTGATGCAGAAAAGGCATTCGACATGGTCCACTGGCCCTTTTTATTTCGCACATTGTCAAAAATGAACTTTGGGCCTTTCTTTATGAACTGGATGACACAGCTGTATAATGCGCCACAGGCGACAGTCAAAGTTAACGGAGGGTATGGAGATAGATTTGCCATTCAGAGGGGAACGCGTCAGGGATGTCCCCTCTCGCCGTTACTTTTTGCCATCTTTTTAGAGCCATTTGCGACTAGGATTCGGAGATCCCCTGATGTATTGGGAATTCCTCTGGGAGTTAACTCATTTAAACTGTCACTCTTCGCTGACGATATCATGTTCACATTATCACACCCAACCAGATCACTAAAAGCGGTGGAATCCGAATTACTCAACTTCAGTGGGGTGTCAGGGTTTAAAGTAAACCTAGAAAAATCAGAGTTGATGAGCATAAACTTGCCCCCGGAAGATATACAACAAATTTCTAGAACTTTCTCCTTTAGATGGGCTAAAACATCCTTGAAATATCTGGGCATTCATATTAATAATAAGTTGGAGGATCTTTATACTCTTAACTACATACCTCTCTTTAAGGCCATTGATAGAGATCTGGATAAATGGCATAAGGGATCTTTCTCATGGCTTGGGCGAATCGCCATCATTAAAATGAATGTTCTGCCCCGATTTCTATACCTTTTTACTACTTTGCCAATTCTGCTGTCTAGTACCTTTTTGCGAAAGACACAGCGTAAGCTCTTTCAGTTCATATGGCGGAGGCCTCCTAGGGTGGCTTGGCGGACCCTATATCAGACTAGGCAACAGGGAGGGCTCGGGGTTCCAGACTTGCAAGCTTACTACGCGGCTGCACAGTTGAAGGCGGTGCTTGATATGCATAAAACCATTCACCCTAAGCAATGGGTTCAAGCAGGCCAACTTATGATAGGCAGGGTGCCCATGGCGGCTTTGCCATAGCAGCCCAGAACTACCTGGACACCGATTTCCTGTATCCCCTGGTCTTTGGAAACCACTCTTACAGTTTGGGAAAGATATAAGGGGAAGGTGGTGGGGAATCATCCTTATTACTACTAGAGATGTGCTTCGTTTTTTTCTACCGGGTCGTTTTTCGGTTCGAATACTTCGTGGTATAATTCGGGTCTTCTCGTTTCGTTTTCGGTTCGTTTGCCCGAAAACGAAACGAGAAACCCGAAACCGGACCGAAAAACGAATCGGTAACGAAGCGGAAAAAAAAAAACCACCCCAAGCATTTAAAAACATTTTTAAGCATTTTCGTACATATATAACAACCCCCCCCCCCATCCCGATCCCTCCCCAAGACTTACGAAGATCCCTGGTGGTCCAGCGGGGTCCCGGGGTCCATTTTCCCTCCGTGCCCTTCGTGCCCGGTGTGCTGTGCTGCAAGCCGTGCGCCTCAAAATGGTGCCGAATAGCCCGAACTACCATGTCACAGGGGCTTTCGGCGCTATTGGTCAGCCCCTGTCACATGGCCATCGGCGCCATCTTGTGCTCCTATCATGTGCCAGGAGCTGACCAATGGCGCCGAAAGCCTCTGTGACATAGTATGGGCAAAGGCTATTGGCGCCATTTTGGTTACTGGCAGCCGAAAACGAAATCGCTTTCGGACCCTTGCTGGACCCCCAGGGATTATTGGCAAGCCTTGGGGGGGTCAGGAGGGGTCTCCTGACCCCCCCAAGGCTTGCCAATAATCCCTGGGGTCCAGCAAGGGTCCGAAAGCGATTTCGTTTTCGGCTGCCAGTAACCAAAATGGCGCCAATAGCCTTTGCCCATACTATGTCACAGAGGCTTTCGGCGCCATTGGTCAGCTCCTGTCACATGATAGGAGCACAAGATGGCGCCGATGGCCATGTGACAGGGGCTGACCAATAGCGCCGAAAGCCCCTGTGACATGGTAGTTCGGGCTATTCGGCACCATTTTGAGGCGCACGGCTTGCAGCACAGCACACCGGGCACGGAGGGCACGGAGGGAAAATGGACCCCGGGACCCCGCTGGACCACCAGGGATCTTCGTAAGTCTTGGGGAGGGATCGGGGGGTGGTGTATTATAGTGAATTTAAATGTTTGGGGTGGGTTTTAATAAAAAAAAAAAATTTGTGCCCCCTCTCCCCAGGCAAACCCGAAAACGAATTTTCCCCCGAATTGCGGGGACAATTTCGTTTCCGGTTTCGGGGGCTCCGAAATAACGGCGTTTATGTCGTGTTTCGGATACTCCGAAACAGAAACGAATTAGGAAATTTCGTTAAATTTCCTAAATAGGGCGAAAAACGAACCACATCTCTAATTACTACCAATCACACATAGCTCATAATAGGCAATTTGTGATGGGCCATCAATCGACAATTTTCCAGGATTGGCACCAGAGGGGTATTTTCACTTTGGGTCACTTGCTCCAGGGAGGGGAAATTATGACCATGACGCAGTTCCTGGACACCTATAATCTCCCACCCAATAGCTTTCTACCATATGCTCAAATTCGACACTTTCTAGTAGATTTACGTCTCAAACAGAGCATGAGGAACACTAGATCTTTGTTTGAGAACATGTGCGTCAGTGCTGATAAAATGTCTAAAGAGGTATCTAAATTATACTCGCTGCTTACCAATGCGGAAAGTGTTGCTACCCCTCATTTGGTCAAGTGGGAACATGACTTGGGTTTACAGATATCTACTAAATTAAAAACCCAGATATTCCAATCAGCAAGCAAATGTTCGGTGTCTGCTCGCCTACAGGAGCATGACTATAAAATGTTATACCGCTGGCATTTAGATCCAGTGAAGCTACATACCATTTACCCTTCTGTGTCCCCCTTGTGTTGGAGGCAGTGTGGGGACTCCGGCTCTTATCTTCATGTGTGGTGGGCCTGCAGAAAGATAGCCCCTCTTTGTCAAGCTGTGAGTAAGTGGATGACTCAATTGTTTGACATACTGGTTTCTTTGGTGCCCATATCTGCCTTATTGAATGCGCCCATTGACTCCCTTACTGGAATACAACAAAAATTAAGTACGCACATTCTGATAGCTACACGCATCACCATAGCTTACTATTGGAAATCAAGTAAGGTTCCCACAATAGGGGAAATTTATACGAAAATGCAAAGACATAAAAGGCTGGATTATCTCACGGCATTACAGACTGATCAAATCGGCAAACATTGTAAGGTCTGGAAAGCATTTCAGCCCCCTGCCGGGGCATTGTGAAGGATATATATATTAATCTCTGTATCTTTCTTCATATATATGGACAGGCACCCTGATTTGGCTTGTATAAAAGTTCAGTTGAAGTATTTGCATGTATACTGGTGTATAGGCCATATGACATAGCTACTCATGGTAACTTTAAATTGAGACTAGCCGAAAGCTCATAAATACCGGATCGCTATAGGCCCGCAGAAAGGGCAACATTTATTGCAAGGGAGGTTGGATACCCTGCTTATGAATCGATAAACTGCTTATGAACCGACTCACGATTATGTAAGTTGTCATATAGTGTAGACTGCACATTCTAAAATGACTGTAAGGTATGTTCTACGTAAATGAAACTCCTGAAATGATATAATGAGTGGATAAGCTCAAAGAGACCTCATATTTAAATGCCAGCAGGCTAAGCTAATGTAAGCTTTTAATAGCATTCAATCAATTTTTAATCATTGGTCTCAAAGGGCTGGATTTCAAGGGCGCGGAAGGCTGCCCGTTTATGCACATTGAAAACTGAAAGTACTTGTAAACCGGATTGCTATCGCTTAAATCCGAAAATGTACTTATCTTGCCTTATCCGTCAGTGAGCATGGTGATGACAAACTTGGTGGACTCCGACGTTGCCCCGACACTGAGTGTTTCGGAGTGGACCTCCTTCTTCAGGGGGCCGGGTGCCACTGGGAACGGCTCTGTTGATGTTCGGAGAACCTTAACAGACTAAGGGTGAAGTAAATGCAAGAGACAATGTGCATAAATAATACCACTCAATTTAAAGGAATGGCGCCGAAATGTTGGAGAACACTTACTGGTGCAAGATTGATTATTGGTGCAGCAGTATCGATAGCGTTTCTATTTCGCTCTGCAAACATAACATAATGCCGTCTATAAGAGATAAAGTTCAAAGTATGAACTTGTATTGTAAATAAATACCTGTTCTTCTTATGATACTGACTTTTACAATACTGGACTGGAGGTAATGCGCTCGGCCGTGATCCTTCTATCGGCGGCGGCAGACAGAAATAGAACGCTGACCTTTAAAGAGGCAAAAAAGGCGCCAAGTCAAAGTATGTGTCCATAAATGGGTATCTACGTCATGGGGAGCGCCATATAAGGGAAATGACGTTTGTCAGACGCCATGTTGAATTACTCTCTTGTTCAAGGGCTGACCCGAGGATAGTCAAAAAAGGACACCTACGTCACTGACAACATCATATCGAAAAAGACAGCGTTTCCCGGGATGGCGTCTCCGGGGCTGGAACCGCGGTTAGATGAGAGTGTACCACTCAATTTTCTCATTTAACCCGTGTGGTTCCACCGATCTGAGACGATGAATCCATTGCTGTTCCTTAAAATTCAAAGAGGAAATTCTGTCCCCGCCTCTCCATGATGGGGCAACATGTTCTATAATGAGCCACTGGAGATGCTCAAAGGTGTGCTGGTATGTGATGCAATGTTGTACAATCGGTGCTTTGATGTCAAGATTTTTCATGCGGCTCCGATGCTCCGTCAGGCGGGTCCTAATTTTTCGTTTAGTTCTGCCCACATATACCTTTTGGCATGGGCATAAAATGCCATAGATGACAAAGTCAGAATTACAATCAACTGAGTGTCTGCGTGTGATTCGCATCTGAGTATTGGGATCTTGCCACGTGATCCCTATGATAGCTTGAGCGCAAAAACTACAGTGACCACATTGTGTTTGTCCACAGGGGCCAGGAATACAGTCACCATCTTGTGTGGCACGGACCACCTGTTGTTTAATATTAGTACCCCTGCTATATGCAAACATCGGTAATGCATTAAAGATTTGATGTGGACTGAGGACGTGCCAGTTACGTTGGATGGATTGTCTGATGTATTGGGTGAAGTCAGTGTGTTCCAATACACAGGTAAGTCCCGGAGCTTGTTTCTTGCTCCTATATTGTAAGAGGGATTCACGTGGGGAAAACTTGGCCCTCTTAAAAGCTTTTCTGATGACATGGATGGGGTATCCTCTCTCACGGAACCTGTCACTCAAAGTGACACTTTGTTGCAGGAAATCTTGTGGATCAGAGCATATCCTACGGATACGAAAGAACTGGCCCACAGGTAGGCCCTCTTTAAACCTACGGGGGTGATGACTCTCAAATTTTAAAAAGTTATTTCTGTCTGTGGGTTTCCTGAATAGAGATGTTTGAATGGTGCCTGAATGCTTGATGATCAAAATATCCAAAAAGGACAATTGTTCCTTATCAAATGTCATAGAAAATCTAAGATGAGGGTTAGCTGAATTTAACCACATGTGGAATTCAAAGAGTTGATGTTCGGACCCATGCCAGATGAAAAAAATGTCGTCTATGTATCTGGACCAATTGGTAATAGATTTGAAGAAAGGGGAAATATATATCGTGGTTTCTTCAAATTTAGCGACAAACAAGTTAGCAATGTCAGGGGCTACTGGGGACCCCATTGCCACCCCATGTATCTGGAGAAAATATTCCTGCTGATAGGAGAAAAAATTGTTGAAAAGGACTAGTTCTAATAAGGACACAAGAAATTCTGTAGGAATGCGTTGAGGATGTGTACGATTACTTATAATATCTTTGCCCAGTACCAACGCCTCCTCTTGTGGTACATTGGTGTAGAGTGATTCCACATCAAGGCTTACTAACAACGCTTCATCAGAAATGATCGATATGTCTTGGAGTTGCCGTAACATATGAGACGTGTCTTGAATATAAGATTTTGAGATACAGACAGCGGGTTGGAGAAAGTGGTCCAAAAATTTAGCTATAGGTTCCAAAAGTGAACCGTTAGCCGATACAATCGGACGACATGGGGGGTTGACCAAGGTTTTGTGTACCTTGGGCACCCCATATATCACCGGTGTTCTGGGAAATTCTACATTTAAATATTTTAATTCTTTTGAGGTGAGGAAACCAGCCTGTGAGGCTATTTGTAATAACTCTTTAATTTGACCATGTAGTTCCTCGGTGGGATCCGCTGGGAGTTTACGATAGTATTTGTGATCCTCAAGTTGTCTATGAATTTCTTGTCGATATGTGGTAAGATCCATTACAACCACAGCACCACCCTTGTCTGCGGGTTTTATGATAATGTCCCGATTTGATGTGAGGCCCTTCAAAGCCTGGTTTTCACCCTTGGATAGATTATAAAAAGTCCGATGCCGTTGTGTCTCTAAATGGGTGACATCCTGTAACACCAGGGTTTGGAAAGCTTTAATCTGCGGATCAACTGGTCCCGGAGGGAGCCAACGCGATTTGGGACGTACTATGGACATATCTTGGGCACTGTCGGTCGTGGAAAAATAAAGTTTAATCATAAGGGATCGGAAGAATCTATGTAACGCAATCCTACTGGTGAAGGAATCGTGTCTATTGGTGGGGACAAAAGATAATCCCCTATTCAGCACTGATTCTTCATCTGATGTTAGAGAATGTTGTGAAAGATTAATTACTGACGATTGGATTGAGACCGGGTGAACGGCTTGTGCCATGAGGAGTCCTCGTCTCTGGAAGATTGATGTTTTGCTTTCTTGCCGCGACCGCGTCCTGGTTTGGGAGGGAACTTGCGTTTGTCTAAAAAAGGCTTAGTGTGGGCTTCTGAACCATCTGTCCCATCTGAGGACCCCTCAGAATCTGCAAAGGCCACTTGTTTCGGAGGAGATGTTCCTTCTTTGTACTTGTTAAGCCAAATGTAAACATTATCATCGTTGTAGTCGTTTTTGTCACGATTAAATTTAGAAATTTTTCTACGCTTAATATCAGATTTAAGTTTTTCGGTGGATCGTTGAAGTTCCTCAATGGATGCCTGTGCGACTTCCTCAGGAGTATTTTGTTTGTATTCATCCTCAATGACAATGATTTCTGCTTTAATCTCATCCATTACAATTTTTGTGTATTCAATAATTAATAACATCAAGTCCAGGGAACACTTGTTCAGGATGGCAACCCATTTCGCAAGGAATTCTGGTCGTTCAGTGAACATCAGGGGCTCTTTGTTCATTCTTAGACCCCTCGGGATATATTGCTGCTTAACATATTCAATGAGTGTAATGCCATGTAATTCTGCGCGGACATTTCTCTTATGTAAATTGGTGAGATCAGCCAATGCATCAGTAACCGGTGGAGGGGGTGCCGAATCTGAGAAGAGTGATTGTTCCTGTGCTATGTTTGCCACGTGATCCGCTGTATAACTGAATATGTTCTTCCAATCTGAGGCTGCCATAAAGAACTGGATATATATCGTATCAATACACCACGTAAAAAATCCACATATACAGGAAATAACTAGTAAGAACTACGTAAATGAAACTCCTGAAATGATATAATGAGTGGATATATATAATGAGTGGATATAATGTGTATTGGAACACACTGACTTCACCCAATACATCAGACAATCCATCCAACGTAACTGGCACGTCCTCAGTCCACATCAAATCTTTAATGCATTACCGATGTTTGCATATAGCAGGGGTACTAATATTAAACAACAGGTGGTCCGTGCCACACAAGATGGTGACTGTATTCCTGGCCCCTGTGGACAAACACAATGTGGTCACTGTAGTTTTTGCGCTCAAGCTATCATAGGGATCACGTGGCAAGATCCCAATACTCAGATGCGAATCACACGCAGACACTCAGTTGATTGTAATTCTGACTTTGTAATCTATGGCATTTTATGCCCATGCCAAAAGGTATATGTGGGCAGAACTAAACGAAAAATTAGGACCCGCCTGACGGAGCATCGGAGCCGCATGAAAAATCTTGACATCAAAGCACCGATTGTACAACATTGCATCACATACCAGCACACCTTTGAGCATCTCCAGTGGCTCATTATAGAACATGTTGCCCCATCATGGAGAGGCGGGGACAGAATTTCCTCTTTGAATTTTAAGGAACAGCAATGGATTCATCGTCTCAGATCGGTGGAACCACACGGGTTAAATGAGAAAATTGAGTGGTACACTCTCATCTAACCGCGGTTCCAGCCCCGGAGACGCCATCCCGGGAAACGCTGTCTTTTTCGATATGATGTTGTCAGTGACGTAGGTGTCCTTTTTTGACTATCCTCGGGTCAGCCCTTGAACAAGAGAGTAATTCAACATGGCGTCTGACAAACGTCATTTCCCTTATATGGCGCTCCCCATGACGTAGATACCCATTTATGGACACATACTTTGACTTGGCGCCTTTTTTGCCTCTTTAAAGGTCAGCGTTCTCTTTCTGTCTGCCGCCGCCGATAGAAGGATCACGGCCGAGCGCATTACCTCCAGTCCAGTATTGTAAAAGTCAGTATCATAAGAAGAACAGGTATTTATTTACAATACAAGTTCATACTTTGAACTTTATCTCTTATAGACGGCATTATGTTATGTTTGCAGAGCGAAATAGAAACGCTATCGATACTGCTGCACCAATAATCAATCTTGCACCAGTAAGTGTTCTCCAACATTTCGGCGCCATTCCTTTAAATTGAGTGGTATTATTTATGCACATTGTCTCTTGCATTTACTTCACCCTTAGTCTGTTAAGGTTCTCCGAACATCAACAGAGCCGTTCCCAGTGGCACCCGGCCCCCTGAAGAAGGAGGTCCACTCCGAAACACTCAGTGTCGGGGCAACGTCGGAGTCCACCAAGTTTGTCATCACCATGCTCACTGACGGATAAGGCAAGATAAGTACATTTTCGGATTTAAGCGATAGCAATCCGGTTTACAAATACTTTCAGTTTTCAATGTGCATAAACGGGCAGCCTTCCGCGCCCTTGAAATCCAGCCCTTTGAGACCAATGATTAAAAATTGATTGAATGCTATTAAAAGCTTACATTAGCTTAGCCTGCTGGCATTTAAATATGAGGTCTCTTTGAGCTTATCCACTCATTATATCATTTCAGGAGTTTCATTTACGTAGTTCTTACTAGTTATTTCCTGTATATGTGGATTTTTTACGTGGTGTATTGTAAGGTATGTTCTGCATGAATGGGAGGGTGGGGGGGGAGGGGTTTACAAGTTATTAGCACTGAGCTTGTATGCATATCTTTCTATCTATTGCCATTGAGTGTTATATGATGCTCATGTATGTTCTATTTGCTTTCTTGTTATGTACTGTTGATTGCAAGTTCATGTTATTGCTACCAACTGTGCTAATTGAAAATTAATAAAATTTAAATGGAAAAAAAAAAACTAATCGGAGAAAGTTCTTTTTTACTCAACGCACAATTAAACTCTGGAATTTGTTGCCAGAGGATGTGGTTAGTGCAGTTAGTATAGCTGTGTTTAAAAAAGGATTGGATAAGTTCTTGGAGGAGAAGTCCATTACCTGCTATTACGTTCACTTAGAGAATAGCCACTGCCATTAGCAATGGTAACATGGAATAGACTTAGTTTTTGGGTACTTGCCAGGTTCTTATGGCCTGGATTGGCCACTGTTGGAAACAGGATGCTGGGCTTGATGGACCCTTGGTCTGACCCAGTATGGCATGTTCTTATGTTCTTATGTAATGTAACATGAGCTCGTGAGTTTGCATTTCCATCATCCTCCCTGCTTATTATATACAGTCACCCCAGCTCAATCACCTGTACAGACCCATGTGACTGTGCATACAATGTTTAATGCCTTTCTATCCCTGCATGCTGCCCCTGAAGACTTCTGTTATTTCTCCTCAAGGTGTGGGACTCCCCACTGTACACACCTGGTTCTGAGTTTTGGTTAGACAGTGTTTCCCAAGCAGTCTGCCATCAGACCTGATCAGGTGTGCCTCGGAGGAGCCACCACTGCCTGATGCTGAGGTGCAGACCAGTGCCTGGGTTCTCCTTTCAGCTCTTAAACACGCGGGAGCTTCTTTCTGAGCACCTTCGGGATCTCATCCCCAGGGAAAGCGTGCACTGAGCTCAGGATAGGACTGAGTTGTGGGAGAAGCAGGGACCTCTGGACCTCTGCCTTCTCTATTTGTGTATTGTCCATTGTGATGGGTGCCTGAGTGCCTCTGGCCACTCTGACCAGGGGGTCTTTCAGTGCTTGCCTAGCTCTTATTTTGTCTCAGTGAGTTTCTCCATGTCCTCACTGCCACTTAACGTTTGTATTAACGTAGGAGTGCCTTGGTCTTGAAAAGGTTGGGAAATACTGTAAGAGTCAGCCGGTTCTAGACACATCCGCCACCCTCTCTGTAAAGAAATATTTCCTAAGATTACTCCTGAGTCTACCCCCTTTCACCCTCATCTCATGACTCCTCCTTCTAGAGCCTCCTTTCCATTGAAAGAGGCTCTCACCTCCTGTGCATGGAAACCTGTGAGATATCTGAATGTCTCTATCCTATCTCCCCATCTCACCTTTCCTCCAGGGTGTACACGTTTAGATCCTTAAGTCCATCCCCATATGCTTTACAATGAAGACCACTGACCATGTTAGTAGCCTCCCTCCGTCCTGTTTCTATCCTTGTGAAGGTGGGGTCTCCAGAATTGTACTCAGTGTTCCCAGTGAGGTCTCACCAGGGACCTGTACAGGGGCAGTGTCTCCTCCCTTCCCTATGCAGGTACATTTCTTGTTGTTTTTTTATTTTGCAATCCACCCCTCAAAATCACAGTTGACACACTCATCAGACACTGAGACTTGATTTCTGACTTATTTGAACAAAACTGAATATGTAAAAAGTCTGATGTCCAATGATGAGTTTTCACTCCATTATTCTGGGAGGGTTGTTAGTGTTGTCATCATGGTTGGTGAGGCTAATTATTAGGATCTTGGGGGACAGGTGAGCAAAGGCTGAAGGCTCAGTTAGAGTGCTTAAATATTATTATTTCATATACTGCCAGTTATCGGCGCAGTCCCGTGCTCCCTCCCCTGCACCAGTCCTGCTATGTAAGATTTGCATTGCACTACTAACCTTTTGAAATTTGAGGTCAAGGTGACTTACATTTCAAGGGGAATAGGTATTTCTCTGCCTCTGAGGCTGTGGAGGGTGCAGTCAGTGAAAGGTGCAGCCTTAGAATGAGGGCTTCACTGGGTTTTAACCCCCTGCTCTGACCACTAGGGCTATTCCTACATATATGGGTATGATGAGTCTGTGTCCTGAAAGTAACTGAGGAAACTAGAGATAAATTCACTCACCCAAGGCCAAAAGAAGTGCCAGTGGGAGAGGCAGGATGTGGACTCAGGATATTTGTCTACTAAGCTGTTACCCTATCCATTAGGCCACCCCTTCCCTTAACATTGTCCCTCTGCTGTCACCTCCCTCCAGGTTTCCGCACTCGTGGGTAAAGAATGCATTGGAGGAGTTGATATGCAAGATTGTGATCTCCTTGGCTACTTTATACGACTTGTGACTGATCCTTCTTCCATAAATATGAAGACGAGTTCCCTACACCTCAATCAGATCTCCTCTCAGTCTCTTTGCAAAGAATTCTCATTTTGTGGGTTCTTAGCATTGTGTGTGTCCTGACTCTGTTCTAAGCGAGGTTTCTCTACCCACAGGGTTTCTGGCCCAGCGGTCGGTGCTCTGGGCCGCTGAGAAGTGAAGATCTGGCTCTGAAGGCTGGCTCAGGCTCCCAGAGGTGCTATTGGATGGAGGGGGGAGACTCCAGGAGCAGGACTCACCTGTGCAAACAGAGAAGGGAAAACCTTCAGGTGAGCAGGGAGGGAGGGAGGGAGCGGTGCAGGGGGATGGAGCAGGATGCTGCTGTGTACATAAGACTGCCTCATTTTCACCTCTGGCTTTCTAATTAAAATTGGCAGCGGTTCATGATTACTGGTGGCCAATCAGAGGGACACGATTCTCTGCCCCATTATCTTACAGTGTAATAAGAGGGCTGCCAGGCTGCAGGACACTCACAGTCTGCAGACTCTCTGCACACTGAGGTTTCTTTCATTTCCAGCCACTCCTCATCCTCCTCCAGGTATCTCCAGGGGAAGGATCCCAAGCAGAGTAAATCCTTCTGAGCTATCCCTCTGACCTGCTTTCTCTTCTTTTCTCTCCTAGGTTCCAGTGAGGTCCCTGTGAGTCCCTCGCAAGCATGGGGAATTACATGAGGATAAGGAATGAAACGCCCTACACCTTCAGCTACACTTATTGCTACATTGTGGCCCCACACACCATACAGGTGAGAGACAAGCTCTCTTATAGCACCGTTTCAAGAGACCCCTGGCCTCACCTGGCACCTGCCTGCCCGGCTGCCATAGTGAGTACTGAATGAGGCGCAGGAATGGTTTCAGGTTTTCTAACTTCATAAACTGCTCCGAATGCTGTAAATATCTTACGTGCACTCTCCTTTCTAGTCACAGAGGAAACACTGGCAATGCTCTATTTGCAAAGCAAATTCCCAAATACATAAACGATTCCAGAGGGTTATTCTTCAGAGCTTCTTGTTTATCAGTTAGGTAATCTGAATGCTAAGGTGATGTTACATTGTAGGCATTTTTAAAGAGCCAGATTTTCAGGTCAGGCTTGAAATTATTTCCATCCAATGTTGTCCTTAGCAGTAGAAGAAATGGGGAATCGAGGAGAGAGAATGAATGGGAAGAGCATAAAGAGAGGAACCAAGAAGGGAAAGAGCGATGAAGATGTTAGAACTGTGGAGGGGATAGGAAAAGGGAACAGGAAGCCAAATCTGGGAAGAGAGGAACATGCAATGAGTTTTGGTGAAAGAGGGAAACGTTGGGGGAAGGATATGAGGGGCTGAGAGGAACATGCCGGTGAAAGAATCAGGAGGAAGATAAAAATGAGACAGATTGCAAGCCATTTGTGGATAGGGAAACACAGTTCCTGAAGGTAATCTTATTTTAAGTGCTTATGAAAAGTGGAATAGAAAACAAATAACACTCAAAGAAGGACGAGATAAACACAGGGAGTGACTAGTGAGAGATGCAGAGGAGAGTGAAACAGGTTAACAAGAGGCTGAGAGGTGAAAGAGAGAGACAGAGAGAGACAAGTGAGAGATTGAGAGGAGACAGAAACAAGTTATCAAGAGACTGAGGGGTGAAAAAGAGACAGAGAGTGACTAGGGAGAGATTCAGAGGAGAGTGAAACTGGTTAACAAGAGACTGAGAGGTGAAAGAGAGACAGAGAGAGACAAGTGAGAGATTCAGAGGAGACAGAAACAAGTTAACAACTGAGAGGCAAAAGAGAGACAGAGAGAGACTAGTGAGAGATGCAGAGGAGAGAGAAGCTTCCACCACTTCCTCCTCCTTCTTTTGTACCTGCAATTTTATAGACCTAAAGATTAAGCTATGATCTAAGCTTGCTACAATCGTTCCTATGTTAAACTGTGTTATGTTACACTTAACTATGTTACTATTTATTATGTTAATCGTATGCTTTTGCTCGCTACTCTCCCACCCTGTAAATCCCCTGTTCATTGAAACATTATCTTCCTAGTTAATCGGTTACCCCTTGTTTCAATGTAAACCGGTACGATAAGATACTAGTCTTGAGTATCGGTATATCAAAAGTATTTTAAATAAATACAAATAAAACAAGAGACTGAGAGGTGAAAGAGAGACAGAGAGAGACTAGTGAGAGATTCAGAGGAGAGAGAAACACATTAACAAGAGGCTGAGAGGTGAAAGAGAGACAGAGAGAGACAAGTGAGAGATTGAGAGGAGACAGAAACAAGTTAACAACTGAGAGGCGAAAGAAAGACAGAGAGAGACTAGTGAGAGATGCAGAGGAGAGAGAAACAGGTTAACAACTGAGAGGCAAAAGAAAGACAGAGAGAGACTAGTGAGAGATTCAGAGGAGAGAGAAGCAAATTAACAAGAGACTGAGGGGTGAAAGAGAGACAGAGACAGACTAGTGAGAGATTCAGAGGAGAGAGAAACACATTAACAAGAGACTGAGAGGTGAAAGAGAGACAGAGACAGACTAGTGAGAGATTCAGAGGAGAGAGAAACACATTAACAAGAGACTGAGGTGAAAGAGAGACAGAGAGAGACTAGTGAGAGATTCAGAGGAAAGAGAAGCAAATTAACAAGAGGCTGAGGGGTGAAAGAGAGACAGAGACAGACTAGTGAGAGATTCAGAGGAGAGAGAAACAAATTAACAAGAGACTGAGGTGAAAGAGAGACAGAGAGGGACTAGTGAGAGATTCAGAGGAGAGAGAAGCAAATTAACAAGAGGCTGAGGGGTGAAAGAGAGACAGAGACAGACTAGTGAGAGATTCAGAGGAGAGAAACAAGTTAACAACTGAGAGGTGAAAGAGAGACAGAGAGAGACTAGTGAGAGATTCAGAGGAGAGAAAAACACATTAACAAGAGGCTGAGAGGTGAAAGAGAGACAGAGAGAGACAAGTGAGAGATTGAGAGGAGACAGAAACAAGTTAACAACTGAGAGGCGAAAGAAAGACAGAGAGAGACTAGTGAGAGATGCAGAGGAGAGAGAAACAGGTTAACAACTGAGAGGCAAAAGAAAGACAGAGAGAGACTAGTGAGAGATTCAGAGGAGAGAGAAGCAAATTAACAAGAGACTGAGGGGTGAAAGAGAGACAGAGACAGACTAGTGAGAGATTCAGAGGAGAGAGAAACACATTAACAAGAGACTGAGAGGTGAAAGAGAGACAGAGACAGACTAGTGAGAGATTCAGAGGAGAGAAACAAGTTAACAACTGAGAGGCGAAAGAGAGACAGAGACAGACTAGTGAGAGATTCAGAGGAGAGAGAAACATGTTAACAACTGAAAGGCGAAAGAGAGACAGAGACAGACATGAGAGATTGAGATGAGAGAGAAACAAATTAACAAGAGGATGAGAGCTGAAAGAGAGACAGAGAGAGACTAGTGAGAGATTGAGAGGAGAGAGAAACAACTGAGAGGAAAAAAAGAAAGACAGAAAGATACTAGTGAGAGATTCAGAAGAGAGATAAACGTTAACAAGAGACTGAGGGGTGAAAGAAAGACAGAGAGACTAGTGAGAAATTCAGAGAAGCAAATTAACAAGAGGCTGATGTTGTGAACCGAGTGGTGGACCCTTGGTTCGACGATGATCGAGTAGACCACCGTCGTTAGGTGAGGCTGATTCTCGGGGTTGCAGATGGAAAGAGTAAAATCTGGACGCAGGCGCCTCCTGCAGGTCGTGTAATCCAGATGCTGGCGCCTCCAGCAGGTCGAGGAGCAAACCCCGCGGATCTCGCGAAGAAGTCCAATCCAGAAGTCGTGAACCAGGGTGATCCGCAGCCAGTCCAGGGGTCAAAAGCCAGAGAGGTCCGCAGCCAATCCAGGGGTCAGAAGCCAGAGAAGTCCGCAGCCAGTCCAGGGGTCAGCAGCCAGAGAAGTCCGCAGCCACGCCAGGAATCAAGGAACCAGAAGGAACGTCAGCCGGACCAGGAAACAGCTCAGGAGGACAAACAGGAACCAGGAACAAAACAAACGCAGGAGCCAAGAAGACAAGGCAAGGACTGGAGGTCCAGACCTTGCTTAAATAGTCCCCAGCCAATAGGGAACCGCAGGAAGGAACCAGCTCATATCCGGTGAGTGTACCTTTAAATCGGGGACCAGAGCCGCCCGCGCGGCCCTAGCTGAAGTCAGGGGGCGGAGCTAAGCCGCGCGGGGAGAGAGACCGCAGCCATCTTGGATTTGCAGCGAATGCTGCCGCTGAGAAGTCCCGCGGATATGCCTAGTGCCGGCGGTCCGACCGGCCCCTAGGGACGGGGGTAAGTGCCGTTCGCGGCTTGCCACGGCTGGGTTTTATAACAGTACCCCCTCCTTTAGGCCTCCCCCTAGAAGGCTTGGGTTTCTCCGGATGGTTGGTGTGAAAATTCTGGAGAAGACCCTTGTCAAGAATATTAGTAGCGGGCTCCCAGGAGTTCTCCTCAGGCCCAAAATCTTCCCATGCCAAGAGATACTCCCAACGACGTCCTCGTCGCCGAACATCAAGAACCTCACGGACTTGATAGGTAGGGTCGTCCTCCAGCTGAACGGGCGAAGAGACAGGAGCCTTCCGAGATGGCCAGTTGAGGAGCAGAGGTTTCAGTAAAGAGACATGGAAAACGTTGTGAATGCGCAGAGAGGTGGGCAGGTGCAGTCGATAAGTGATGGGACCGATCTGCTTGGCCACGGAAAAAGGACCAATATACCGGGGAGCCAATCTCATCGAAGGAACTCGCAAACGAATGTTCCTGGTGCTCAGCCACACCCTGTCGCCCGGATGAAACTGAGGCGCCGGCCTCCGATGCCGGTCAGCAAACTTCTTAGCCAGAAGAGCCGCTTTGCGGAGCATGCGGCGAGTGTGCACCCATAATTGCTGGAACTGAGTGGCAGTAAGCTGAGCCGCCGGCGAGGGTACTGCCAGAGGGAGAGGCACCGGAGGAGTAGGTTGGTAGCCAAACACAACTTGAAACGGGGAGGAGCCGGTTGAGGTACACCGATGGTAGTTATGGGAAAACTCCGCCCAGGGCAGCAAAGCCGCCCAGTCATCCTGCCGAGAATTGACATACGCACGCAGAAACTGCTTGAGAGTACGATTAGTCCGCTCAACTTGGCCATTGGCTTGCGGATGGAAGGCGGTCGTGAAGTCCAAGGAAACCTGAAATTTGGCACAAAGGCTCCGCCAATACCGGGCAGTGAACTGGGAACCTCTATCGGAGGAAATGTGGGACGGCAGTCCATGAAGGCGGAAGATATTGGACATAAACAGTTGAGCCAACCGAGGAGCAGAGGGAAGAGCGGGCAGGGGCGTAAAATGAGCCATTTTAGAGAAGCGGTCAATTACTACCCAAATCACTGTGTGTCCTTCAGAAGCAGGTAAATCAACCACAAAATCGGTAGAGATATGCGTCCAAGGCTTGGATGGTGCCGGCAAGGGTTGTAGCCGTCCCCACGGCCTTCCCACTGGAGTCTTATGTTGGGCACAAACGGGACACGAGTCCACGTATGCCCGAATGTCTTTGTACATCCCCGGCCACCAATAGAAGCGCTGAAGGAGGTCCTGTGTCCTCTTGCGTCCAGGATGTCCAGCGAATTGGGAATCATGTCCCCACTTCAAAACCCTGTTACGGAGTCGGCTGGGAACTACCGTCTTTCCTATCGGAACCGGAACAGTAGGTGCCAGAATGATACGGGCAGGATCAATGACGGTCTGTAACACCTCTTCGCCATCCTCACAGACAAAGGACCGGGATAGTGCATCTGCTTTGATATTCTTACTGGCAGGTCGATACCGGAGTTCAAAATCAAAACGGGAAAAAAATAAAGCCCAGCGGGCGTGCCGTGGGTTAAGTCGCTGGGCTTGTTGTAGGTAAATCAGATTCTTATGATCAGTGAAGATGGTGATTTTATGCTGGGCCCCCTCCAGCCACTGTCGCCATTCTTCCAATGCGAGTTTAATGGCTAATAATTCTTTGTCGCCAATAGCATAGTTGCGCTCCGCGGGAGAGAACTTCTTTGAAAAATAGGAGCAGGGATGAGACGTACCCTTGACAGTGGTCTGACTTAATACTGCTCCTACACCTTCGGTGGATGCATCAACTTCAACTGTAAATGCGCGACTTGGGTCCGGGTGGCGAAGACAGGGCTGTCGTAAAAAGGAGTCCTTAAGGGCCTGAAATGCTTCTTCGGCCGCCGTGGGCCAAGTAGTGATATTAGCCCCTTTACGAGTGAGTGCAGTGAGGGGCGCAGATAACTTGGAAAAGTCCTTAATAAAATGTCGGTAGTAGTTCGCAAAACCAAGAAATCTCTGCAGGGCTTTTAGCCCCTTCGGTTGAGTCCATTCTTGTATACTTTTTAGTTTAGTTGGATCCATTTGAAACCCGTGTTTAGAAATAACGTATCCCAGGAACGGCAAAGACTCTGTTTCGAAAATACATTTCTCCAGTTTAGCGTACAACTGATGGACCCGGAGTCTTTGTAGTACTTGTAGCACGTGTTGACGATGAGTAAGTAAGTCCTTAGAAAAAATCAAAATATCATCAAGATACACCACAACGCAAGTATATAACAGGTCCCTAAAGATTTCGTTAATAAAATTCTGAAAAACTGCAGGTGCGTTAGTTAAACCAAACGGCATTACCAAGTACTCATAATGTCCATCTCTAGTGTTGAACGCAGTCTTCCACTCATCCCCTTCTTGAATACGTACTAAATTGTATGCACCACGCAGATCAAGTTTAGAAAAGATTTGAGCTCCTTGCAGACGATCAAACAATTCAGCAATAAGAGGCAAAGGATAACGATCCTTGATAGTAATAGCATTAAGTCCTCGGTAGTCGATGCAAGGGCGTAATGTCCCATCTTTCTTTTCCACAAAAAAAAAATCCAGCCCCCGCGGGCGACGTGGATCGTCGAATAAATCCTTTTTGCAGATTGTCCCGAATATATTCGGTCATAGCTCGAGTCTCAGTAGCAGATAAAGGGTAGACTCGTCCTCGCGGGGGTATAGCACCTGGAATCAACTTGATAGCGCAGTCAAACGCCCGATGAGGCGGCAAAGCATCAGCCGCCTTCTTAGAGAAAACATCTGCAAATTGGTGGTATGAAGAGGGTAATTCTCCCAAAAGCGAGGTGCAGACATAATTGGAAGCGGAACCGGAGTCCTTGAAACAGGTCCCAGAACATTCGGGACCCCACTGTGTCAGTCGTAAGGAAGTCCAATCAAACTGGGGGTTATGGCGCTGCAGCCAAGGTATGCCCAGTACCACAGGGTGAATGGCTTTGTTGATGACATAGAAAGTAATTTGTTCAGAATGGTCTGGTGCAATAAAACAATTCAGGGGTTCCGTCTGATGCGTGATTCTGCCGGGTAACGGTTCCCCGTGGATGGAAGAAATGATTAGAGGTTGCAGGCAAAGTCGAACTGGAACGTGGAGCTTATCCACCAGTGCTTGTAAAATGAAATTTCCTCCGGCTCCTGAGTCTACTAGTGCCAGCGTGGAGAATTCATGTTCGTTCATATGGAGAGTGATTGGTAAAGTGAGTGGGGGTTGTGGAGAAAACTGACCCAGGGAAACACCCCCCAAAGTCCCTAGGCTTTGAAGTTTCCCGGACGAATAGGGCAGTTAGCTAAACGATGTCCAGAGCCTCCACAGTACAAGCAAAGCCCCGATCTGCGCCGTCTCAAGCGTTCCTCTGTAGACAGCGGGCCTCTTCCGAGCTGCATGGGTTCGTCCCTGGAACCCTCACTGGGATGGGCTCCTTGAGGCGGAGGATTGGGGGTTGGAGAGATCTGAGAAAAAGTAGACCGTCTCCTCCAGTTGCCGCCCTCTCGTGCTCGTTCTTGTAATCTGCGATCGATCCTGGTGGCCAGTTCGATGGTGCCATTTAAGGAGGACGGGAGTTCTCGGGCAGCCAGTTCGTCCTTGATCTTGGCAGTAAGTCCTTCAAGATATATGGTCCGAAGAACTCTCTCTTCCCAGTGGAGTTCATTGGCTAGAGTGCGAAAATCAATGTTGTAATCCGTGAGGGGACGTCCGCCTTGACGGAGGTGTAGTAAATCCGTGGCGGCAGCGGCTTGTTTTCCGGGTTCTTCAAAAGTAGTGCGGAATAGTTCAATAAATTGGAGGTAGTTCTGTAATACCGGGTCAGAACGTTGCCATAACGGAGAGGCCCATGTGAGGGCTTTGCCTTCCAACAGGGATAGAATGTAGGTAATTTTAGTGGCGTCATCTGGAAAGAAGGGTGATTGTAGCCGGAAATGCATAGTACATTGGTCCAAAAATCCCAGGCAGAGACGGGGATCTCCGGCGTATCGTGGTGGTGCTGGAAGTGGAAGGACTGGACGAAGGCTGCTGGACGTTGAAAGTGGAGCAGGAGCAACTGGTGGAGCCATGGTTGATGCACTGGGCTGGCTGGCTACCACCGCATCTAGTCGAGCATTGAGCCGCTCCATGGAGGCGGCCATGGCTTCGAGCATACCCTGTTGCTCCATGATCTTCTGAGCCAGGCCGGGAATGGCCCGCAGAGCAGAGGCCTCCGCCGGGTCCATGGCCTTGTCTTACTGTTGTGAACCGAGTGGTGGACCCTTGGTTCGACGATGATCGAGTAGACCACCGTCGTTAGGTGAGGCTGATTCTCGGGGTTGCAGATGGAAAGAGTAAAATCTGGACGCAGGCGCCTCCTGCAGGTCGTGTAATCCAGATGCTGGCGCCTCCAGCAGGTCGAGGAGCAAACCCCGCGGATCTCGCGAAGAAGTCCAATCCAGAAGTCGTGAACCAGGGTGATCCGCAGCCAGTCCAGGGGTCAAAAGCCAGAGAGGTCCGCAGCCAATCCAGGGGTCAGAAGCCAGAGAAGTCCGCAGCCAGTCCAGGGGTCAGCAGCCAGAGAAGTCCGCAGCCACGCCAGGAATCAAGGAACCAGAAGGAACGTCAGCCGGACCAGGAAACAGCTCAGGAGGACAAACAGGAACCAGGAACAAAACAAACGCAGGAGCCAAGAAGACAAGGCAAGGACTGGAGGTCCAGACCTTGCTTAAATAGTCCCCAGCCAATAGGGAACCGCAGGAAGGAACCAGCTCATATCCGGTGAGTGTACCTTTAAATCGGGGACCAGAGCCGCCCGCGCGGCCCTAGCTGAAGTCAGGGGGCGGAGCTAAGCCGCGCGGGGAGAGAGACCGCAGCCATCTTGGATTTGCAGCGAATGCTGCCGCTGAGAAGTCCCGCGGATATGCCTAGTGCCGGCGGTCCGACCGGCCCCTAGGGACGGGGGTAAGTGCCGTTCGCGGCTTGCCACGGCTGGGTTTTATAACAGCTGAGAGCTGAAAGAGAGACAGAGAGTGACTAGTGAGAGATTCAGAGGAGAGAGAACAACTTAACAAGAGACTGAGAGGTGAAAGAAAGACAGAAAGAGACTAGTGAGAGATTCAGAGGAGAGAGAAACAAATTAACAAGAGGCTGAGAGGTGAAAGAGAGACAGAGAGAGACTAGTGAGAGATTCAAAGGAGAGAGAAACAAATTAACAAGAGGCTGAGAGGTGAAAGGGAGACAGAGAGAGACTAGTGAGAGATTCAGAGGAGCAAAAACATTAACAGGATACTGAGAAGTGAAAGAGAGACAGAGAGAGTAGTGAGAGATTCAGAGGAGAGAGAAACACATTAACAAGAGACTGAGAGGTGAAAGAGAGATAGAGAGAGACTAGTGAGAGATTCAAAGGAGAGAGAAACAAATTAACAAGAAGCTGAGAGGTGAAAGAGAGACAGTGAGTGGTTAGTGAGAAATTCAGAGGAGAGAGAAAGAAGTTAACAGGATACTGAGAGGTGAAAGAGTGAGAGAGAGAGAGAGAGAGAGAAAGAGTGACTAGTGAGAGATTCTGAGTAAAAAGAAACGTTAACAAGAGGATGAGAAGTGAAAGAGAGACAGACTAGGGAGAGATTCAGAGGAGAGAGAAATAACTAACAAGAGGCTGAGAAGTGAAAGAGAGACAGAGTGGTTAGTGAGAAATTCAGAGGAGAGAGAAACAAATTAACAAGAGGCTGATAGGTGAGAGAAACAGATAGAGACTAGTGAGAGATTCAAAGGAGAGAGAAACAAATTATCAAGAGGCTGAGAGATGAAAGAGAGACAGAGAGAGACTAGTGAGAGATTCAAATGAGAAACAAATTAACAAGAGGCTGAGAGGTGAGAGAGACAGATAGAGACTAGTGAGAGATTCAAAGGAGAGAGAAAAAATTAACAAGAGGCTGAGAGGTGAAAGAGAGACAGAGAGAGACTAGTGAGAGTTTCAGAGGAGAGAGAAACAAGTTATCAAGAGACTGAGGGGTGAAAGAGTGATAGAGAGAGACTAGGGAGAGATTCAAAGGAGAGAGAAACAAGTTAACAAGAGACTGAGAGGTGAGAGAGACAGAGAGAGACTAGTGAGAGATTCAAAGGAGAGAGAAACAAATTAACAAGAGGCTGAGAGGTGAGAGACAGAGAGTGGTTAGTGAGAAATTCAGAGGAGAGAGAAAGAAGTTAACAGGATACTGAGAGGTGAAAGAGCGAGAGAGAGAAAGAGTGACTAATGAGAGATTCAGAGGAAAGAGAAACAAGTTAACAAGAGGATGAGAGGGGAAAGAGAGACAGAGAGTGACTAGTACGAGATTCAGAGGAGAGAGAAACAAATTAACAAGAGACTAAGGGGTGAAAGAGAGAGAATGAATGACTAGTGAGAGATTCAGAGGAGAGAGAAACAAGTTAACAAGAGGCTGAGAGGTGAAAGACAGAGAGAAACTAGTGAGAGATTCAAAGGAGAGAGAAACAAATTAACAAGAGACTGAGAGGTGAAAGAGAGACAGAGAGAGACTAGTGAGAGATTCAAAGGAGAGAGAAACAAGTTAACAAGAGGCTGAGAGGTGAAAGACAGAGAGAAACTAGTGAGAGATTCAAAGGAGAGAGAAACAAATTAACAAGAGACTGAGAGGTGAAAGAGAGACAGAGAGAGACTAGTGAGAGATTCAGAGGAGAGAGAAACAAGTTTGTTTTTTTTTAATTTTATTTTTATTGAATTTTCATTATCATACAATGACAACAATATTTAAAGAAAATAAAACAGAATATAACAAAATATACAGATGGATTAATATTTCTCCACTCTGTGATAATAATACAAGAAATTAAATTACATCAGATATAACAGGAGTAATATTACCTCCGACTCTATGTAGGAAAATAAACATGTTTCAAGTTCTAAGAATAAATGGAGAACCATATAAAAGCGGTTCATAAGAAAAACTTAATAGGAATTGGCAGTTTCATCTTAGTACAACAATTTTACTTTTTCTTCCATGCCCTAGCTCCTCATGAAGATATTTAAGAGTGTGAGTCCAGGTATAGACACAGTTGTTGAGGATCCGAAAAGATATATCTATCATTTTGATGTATCAGGACACATCTACAGGGAAATCGCAAGAAAACTTGGCTCCCCGAGAGAGCACCTCATTTTTCATCTGAAGAAATAGCTTCCTTTTTTCTTGTGTCTTTTTAGTAATGTCAGGAAACACTCTCACCTGAGAACCATAAAACAGATGTTGTTGTTTTCTAAAAGATAATCTCAATATATTTTCTTTATTAGAAGCCTGGATAAAGGTCACAAACAGAGTTGCTCTCGCTTCGATTTTAGCCTCATAGGATTTCTCCAGAAAGAGAAACAAGTTAACAAGAGGATGAGATGGGAAAGAGAGACAGAGAGAGACTAGTGAGAGATTCAGAGGAGAAAGAAACAAATTAACAAGAGACTAAGGGGTGAAAGAGAGAGAATGAGTGATGTGAGAGATTCAGAGGAGAGAGAAACAAGTTAACAAGAGGCTGAGAGGTGAAAGACAGAGAGAGACTAGTGAGAGATTCAAAGGAGAGAGAAACAAATTAACAAGAGACTGAGAGGTGAAAGAGAGAGACAGAGAGAGACTAGTGAGAGATTCAAAGGAGCGAGAAACAAATTAACAAGAGACTGTGGGGTGAAAGAGAGACTAGTGAGAGATTCAGAGGAGAGATAAACAAGTTAACAAGAGACTGAGAGGTGAAAGACAGAGAGAGACTAGTGAGTGATTCAGAGGAGAGAGAAACAAGTTATCAAGAGATTGAGGGGTGAAAGAGAGATAGAGAGAGACTAGTGAGAGATTCAGAGGAGAGAGAGACAAGTTAACAGGAAACTGAGAGGTGAAAGAGAGACAGAGGGAGACTAGTGAGAGCTTCAGAGGTGAGAGAAACAAGTTAATGGAGATTCAGGAGAGAAAACTAGGTTAGTGAGAGTCTGAGAGAAGAAAGAGACAGGGAGAGATTTGGGGGAGAGAGAGAGAATGAGAGATGCAGAGGAGAGTGAAAAAGGTTAGTGGGAGAATCAGTGAATAGAGAGAGAGAGAGACTGAGGGACTCAGAGTAGAAAAAGTAACAGTTTAACAAGAGCCTGAGAGGTGACAGAGAGAGAGAGAGAGAGAGAGAGAGAGAGAGAGTGGGGTAATTGAAGCCGTAATGGAGAAAGAGAGAGACAAAGACTTGGGGCTTTTAGTGTTTTAGTAATGTAGTGGGAAAGAGACACTATCAGGCACTGAGAAATAAGAAAAACTTTTAGAAAAGAGCATAAGAATATAAGATGTGCCATTCTGGGTCAGACCAAGGATTATCCATTAACCCCAGTATCCTCTCACCAACACTGGCCAATCCAAGCCACAAGTACCCAACATTTAAATGAATGCTGTGCTACCAATGCCAGCAACTAGGAGTGGCTATTCCCAAAAGATTAATAGCAGTGCCTCCAGGAACTAATCCAAACCTTTTTTAAACCCAGCTTCACTGGCTGCCTTAACCACATAAGGACATGCCATACTGGGTCAGACCAAGGGTCCATCAAGCCCAGCATCCTGTTTCCAACAGTGGCCAATCCAGGCCATAAGAACCTGGCAAGCACCCAAAATTAAATAAGGCTCAAGCTACTATTGCTTATTAATTAGTAGCAGTTTATGGACTTCTCCTCTAGGAATTATCCAAATCTTTTTAAAACACAGCTACACTAACTGCACTAACCACATTCTCTAGCAACAAATTCCAGAGTTTAATTGTGCATTGAGTGCAAAAAGATTTTCTCCAAATTGTTTTATATGTGCTACTCTATCTTCATGGAGTGCCCCTAATCCTTGTATTATATGAAAGAATAAATAATATTTCATATTTACCCGTTCAAGTCCTCTCATAATTTTGTAGACCTGTATCATATCCCCCCTCAGTCGTCTCTTCTCCAAGCTGAAAAGTCCTAACCTCTTTAGTCTTTCCTCATAGGGGAGCTGTTCCATTCCCCTTATCATTTTGGTTGCCCTTCTCTGTACCTTCTCCATTGCAGCTATATCTTTTTTGAGATGCGGCGACCAGAATTGTACACAGTATTCAAGGTGCGGTCTCACCATGGAGCGATACAGAGGCATTATGACATTTTCCGTTTTATTCATCATTCCATTCCTAATAATTCCCTCCATTCTGTTTGCTTTTTTGACTGCCGCAGCACACTGCACCAACGATTTCAATGTGTTATCCACTATGACACCTAGATCTCTTTCTTGGGTAGTAGCACCTAATATGGAACCCAACATTGTGTAAATATAGCATGGGTTATTTTTCCCTATATGCATCACCTTGCACTTATCCACATTAAATTTCATCTGCCATTTGGATGCCCAATTTTCCAGCCTCACAAGGTCTTCCTGCAATTTATCACAATCTGCTTGTGATTTAACTACTCTGAACAATTTTGTATCATCTGCAAATTTGATTACCTCACTCGTCGTATTCCTGTCCAGATCATTTATAAATATATTGAAAAGCATCGGTCAAAGTAAAGATCCCTGAAGCCCTCTGCTGTTTACCTTTTTCCATTGTAAAAATGGACCATTTAATCCTACTCTCTGTTTCCTGTCTGGACATTGTTGCTGTTACAGAAAAATGGTTTAAGGAGTCAGATGACTGGGATTCGGCCATCCCTGGCTATAACTTATTAAGGAAGGACAGAGGGGCCTGGAAAGGGGGAGGGGTAGCACTTTATGTCCTGCAAAGGACACGGGTTGGGTAAGAAGCATTATGGGCTGTTCTAAAAAGAGATGATGAGGCTTCCATTTGCATTGCTGTGGTTATAGGCCTCCCATTCAGAAAGGAGAGCTGGACAGAGATCTGATGAAAGACATTGAAAAGATGGGAAAGAAGGGAGAAGTGGTGCTCACTGGCCAGATGAGGTACCATGGTCGAACATTTGGTAGCTGGGCTTCAATCCAAGAAGTGCAGAGCCACACATCTGGGATGCAGTAATCCAAAAGTTCTGGGTGAGATGGGAGGAGGGGGAAGGCTGATGTGCATGGACCGAGAATGGGATCTTGGGTGATAGTCTCCGGTGATTTGAAGATGGTGAAGCAATGTGACAAGGCGATAGTTAAAGCCAGAAGAATGCTGAGCTGCAGAGAGAGAGGAATATCGAGTAAGAAAAGGGAGGTGATAATCCCCTTGTACAGGGCCTTGGTGAGGCCTCACCTGGAATACTGTGTTCAGTTCTGGAGACCATATCTCAGAAGGGACAGAGACAGGATGGAGGTGGTCCAGAGAAGGGCGACCAGAATGGTGTGGGCTCAGTATAAGAAAACCGATGAGGAGAGACTGAAGGATCTTGTCCTGGAAGAGAGGAGGCGCAGGGTTAATACTTTACAGACCTTCAGATACCTAACAGGTTTTAATGATGTGCAAATGTCAAGCCTTTTCCATTGGAAAGAAATCAGTAGAACTAGGGGTCACATAATGAAACTCCAGGGGGGACGACTCAGAACCAATGTCAGGAAATATTTCTTCACTGAGAGGGTGGTGGATGTCTGGAATGCCCTTCCAGAGGAAGTGGTGAAAACCAAAAGAATTCAAAAGGGCATGGGATAAATACTATGGATCCCTAAAGACTAAAGGATGGAAATCATGAAGAGTGCATAAAGTTACTTGATGGTGCGGCAGTTACTACCCTTAGGGGTAGATTTTAGAAAAGTACGCCCGCACGTACTTTTCTTTGCGCACCAGGTGCAAACAAAAATACGCCGGATTTTATAAGATACGTGCGTAGCCGCGCGTATCTTATAAAATCCGGGGTCGGCGGGCACAAGGGGGTGCACATTTGTGCACCTTGCGCTCGCCGAGCCCTGTGCGCGCTGCCCGTTCCCTCCGAGGCCGCTCCGAAATAGGAGCGGCCTCGGAGAGAACTTTCCTTCGGCCTCCCCCCACCTTCCCCTCCCTTCCCCTACTTAACCCACCCCCCCAGCCCTATCTACACCCCCTACCTTTATCACAAAAGTTACGCCTGCCTCGATTCCCCGGCCCGGGAGTGATTCCCCCGGGCAGGAATCATGCCCCCCCGGAACGCCCCGGACGTCGTGCCGCCCCCCCCCACACACACCCTGACACACACCCCTAGCAAAGCCCCGGGACTTACATGCGTCCCGGGGCTTGCGCGCACCGCCAGGCTATGCAAAATAGGCTCGGCACGCGTGGGGGGGGGGGGGGGGGGTTTAAAGGATTACGCACATAACTTATGCGCATAACCCTTTTAAAATCTACCCCTTAATCAATAACCTTACTTACTTACTTACTTACTTACTTACTTATTTATTTATTTATTTATTTATTTATTTATTTATTTATTTGGGTGTTTTTGTATACCGGGATACGTTGGGAACATCATCTCGGTTCACAGATAACTTAAAAATAGCAACAAGCTTTACAAAGAACAAGGAATAGGGTGAAGGTTAATAATAAAAGTAACAAAGAACCTTGATGCTGTTAATGCAACTCCATCATTGCTCTGTGCTTCAAGCACAGGGGAGAAGAGGAAACGAATTCATCCAGTAACCAACAAGGGCCCTGACTTTTACTGTCTGGGGAAACAAGTATGGGGGTAAGTTGCTGATGCGGTGGTTACTACCTATAACCAATAAGACTGATACTTTGATGCAACTCAAACATTGCTCTCTGCTTCAATAGCAAGGCATAACGGGGAATTAGATTCAATGGCAATCAACGAGGGTCCTGACTTCCACCATCTGGGAAACTGATAAGCATGGGGTAACCTACACAACACAAAGATACTACCATAAGCTTGCTGGGCAGACTGGATAGACAATTTGGTCCTTTTCTGCCATCATTTCTATGTTTCTATATTAGTTTCATCCAAACTCTCCATTTGCTAGTTCCGCCCAAATTATCTTTTCTGTTTCTTAGTTCCCCCCAAACACTCTTTTCTATTTGTTGTTGCACCCAAACTCTCTCTTTTGTTTGCTAGTTCCACTCAGACTCTCTTCCTATGAGTACTCTTGCCAAGCAGTAATGATCCTCCTCCAAGATCTTCTTTAGTGAACATCAAACAGAAGTATTAGTTTAATATTTCTGATTTTTCCTCATCTTTTCCCACCCATTCATCTTTTTTCTCCTTTCGATCTTACAATACAATCTCTAGACTTTCTCCTTTCTCTAAGACTTCTGAAAAATGCTTTGTCACTTCACTTTACCTCTTTAGCGAGCCTTTGTTCTACTTTTTTCTACCCTGATTTTTTTCATTCCTTTCTTCCCACCCTGATTTTTTCCCCTCATCCCAGTTTCACCAGATATTCTTCCCTGTGTTCTTATTTTTGAGAGCCTTTGCACTTTTTGATTTCTGATCATTTTGCTCTATTTTTTCAGTCACCTATTTGGAGAACAATATCAGTTACCTTTTCCTTTTATTAAATTGTTTTACATAATGACTTGAAGCCTTTATTATAGTTCGTTTTCATTTGATCCACTGTTGGTCTACTTCACCCTTCTTCTTCCAGTCTTCTAGTTCCTCAAGGTGTTTCTCCATTTTATCAAAGTCTGCATTTTTTAAATCCAGGATTTTAAGCTTTGTATGGCTTCTCTTCATGTTGGCCATTATATCGAATCATATTGTCTGATGATCAGTGGTGCTCTGGTTGGCATTTACTTGGACAATAGGGATACCAAGTCCAGTATTGCTCCCCATCCCCCTCACATTGGGTTCTATCACCATTTGTTTGAGTAGAGACCCTTGAAAGGCATCACCAATCGCTCTACTTCTTATAACAAGACTGAACTCCTCATGATCTCGCCACACAAGAATACTGCCGACAACACTGCACCAATGATAACAGCAGCCCATCCACATCTACAGCATGTACGCAGCCTTGGAGTCATGATAGATAATCACTTCTCTTTAAAGAAGTTCATCTCGGACACAATCAAAAACGGCTTCTTTAAATTACACACCCTGAAAAGAATTAAACCCCTTCTACATGCTCAAGACTTCCGGACAGTGTTGCAAGCAACAATTTTACCAAAAATTGACTACTGTAACGCAATACTGCTAGGGCTCCCAAAAACCTCAATTCAACCATTACAGATGCTGCAAAATGCTGCTGCTTGCCTAATCACTAATACTCGACGTCACGAACACATCACCCCAGCTCTTATGTACCTACATTGGCTCCCTGTAACTTTCAGAATCACTTTTAAAATACTCTCACTCATCCATAAAGCAATCCACAACCATGAGATGCAATGGTTCTCTGATCAGTTCATATTACGCACCTCTAATAGACCAATAAGAAATATCAACCAAGCAAAACTAACCCCCCATCCCCTCAAACACATCAAACACGTATCTACAAGAGATTAGAGAACGGTCTTTTTCCATTGCTGGTATTAAAATCTGGAACAATATGCCGTTGGACTTGCGTCTCGACTCCTGCCACAAAACCTTCAAACAAAATCTCAAAACATGGCTGTTTGAACAGGCTTTCTATCAATGATCAAGGACTAAAAGTAAAATTCAGATTTATTGTTGTAACTCTCATCTTATCATTGTTATCGTCATGTTCTTCCCACTCCCACTGTTTGTATCACATCAATAATCCATTGGTCCCCATCCCCCTCCTTATCATGTTTTGCAAATTCTTTGAATCAACCTCAACTTGTCTTTTATGTTCCCTCCAACAGATTATTGCTTAAAACACTTCCCGGTTGATTCCATTATGTTAAACTATTTGGTTTATTATAGTTACAGTAATTATTTATTGGTTTATGGAAACTTGATTAATGTATAGCTTAAAGATGCAAATTGTTTACATATTCTTTAAAACGGTTAATTGTAAAATCTGTTATTAATATATTCATGCTGGTTAATTTTGTATAAACTGTTTTATGTAAAGCCTGTTGCTAAAATTAATGTTGTCTGTAAACCGAGGTGATGTATCTTTATACGTACCGCGGTATATAAGAATCTTGAAATAAATAAATAAATAAATAGAGACTGTGGAAGGGATACTTCAATCCACATCCAGCAGCTCAAAATCGCTGAGAAACACATCACACCTTCCTTCCCACTTTTTGAATGTCTTCAGCCAGATCTCTGTCCAGTTGCTTTGGTTTGGCTGGAGGCCTATACACCACGCCGTTGTGAAGCTTTTCTTTATAAGACAGCTCACTGCATTTCCTTCTTTACCCGCATTCCTGCATTTCCATTGTTTGGGTATAATTTTTATTTAAAGAGTCACTCCTCCTTTTCTGTCATCTCTGTCCTTCCTCAAGAAGTTATAGCCCTGTATAGTTGTATCCAAATTCATGGGATTCACAGAAACACGTCTCTGTAATACTGAGAACATTTAAGTCTGTCTCGATCATTAAGGTCTGCAAATGTGGATCTTTGTTGCTCAGACGATGAGAATTTCTGTTCATAACTAATTGTTGTCCCTTGGCTTGATGCTCTTCTCTTCTGCTGCTTTGCTTAAGAGTGGACTACTGTTGATTAATTTTATTTTTTTCTCCACCCACGTCACGTTTTTCCTTTAAAGTGACGTTCTAAACCTATTGCCATCTGGGGCAATAGGTTTTTAAACTAGAGGACTGGGGTGGCCTATCTGCCACCCCAGTCCTCTAGTTTAAATGCCCGATGACATGTGACCTGGGTTTCATACTTAGCATCCTTGTTCCTGACATAGACAGATGAGGCCACCTCTACCATTTGATTTTTTGCTATTCTAGACACAGCCCCGGCCCACAATGTATCAAAACTCTTTACACTGGGTTTTGAGCCACATATTCACTTCACATTGTGTCCATGGTACAGCTTTCAGAACCCTTTTCCTGAATATGTTTGCGGCTATTTTTCTTTACAGTGTGTTGAATTGTTTTGTTTTTCTTTAAGGGTGGCAATTATCTTGGACCAGGCAGGATGATAGAGAATCAGCAACTAGCTCTTCCTACTGTGGTATATGTGAAATACGGGAGGCACACTCGTCACGACTGCCGTTATAAATCAGATCTGAATGACTGGTACAATGGGATAAACAAGCCAACATTTGTCGTCCGTGTGATTGGTGCTGACAGATCCCGCCTGCAATTAGCATCGGACAGGGGAGGCGAGTTCAAAACCTGCCCTAATTTTGGTAAGTGACATTTTTATGGATCTTCATAATGGAAAGTTTATTTCCTTATGTTTCCATGTTTAGTAATACTAAATCCAAGAGTGATTGCTAGGGCTTAGTATCTTCTGGGAGTAACCCGCTATGTGGTTTCAGAGTATGAAGCTCCCTGAAGAGATAGCACATGCATGGAATGGGCTCACGGTGTAGCTGGTGGAGACAAAAGGAATAATCATAATTCAGAAAGCTTAGTAAAGGAGTGAGAGAAGAAGCCCTATGACATTGCACCGGAAGTGAAAATCAGCAAGCTAGAGGACACTAACAGTCCTTATCCACTGCCATGTTCCATGACGGTGAAGGGAACAAGCATGGAAGCTTGCAGTGTTGATTACAACTCACCTTTCAAGATCAGAGACAAACGGAGAGGTGGCAAGGACACAAAGGGAAGATTACGGAAGCAAGACCTAGCAATACTGCAGGCCATAGAGTAGCCAGAGTGCTGCTAGAGGGCAATGGATCTTTAGAAACCAAACAGGCCAGGGCAGGCAGGCTGATGATGTCTGGGTACTGGCCTGTAAAGCCACAGAATCCTAGCAGGCCGGATGTTAGTTATTTTAGTAAATGTTTGTCACACGCTATTCATCCTGTTTGTTTATGTGGATTATTGTTGATTTTTGCTTTATAGCTTGCTTTGATGATGATTTTTGTTTAGAGTTTTATTAAAGTAAGGATATTTATTGTAAGCACTACATTTAAATTATTTGTGCTTGTTTTATGATATATTGGAGGCAGTGCAGGAACCCAGATTTATGTGTTTGTCTTGGGGGAGGGCAGGGGGTGTGTGAGGGGAAAGGTGTGCATGTTATTCAGTTAGCAGAGCTGGAGGTGCAGCTGGGACAGGGAAAGCATTTACATGCACTGCTCAGGAGCAGGATGTGACTACCTGTGCATGTGTGCATGCATGTATAGGGGACACTTGCACATTTTCACAGAGGACTTATAGGCACGTCTGCTTTGAAACCTCAGGCTAAGGTCTGCGGGTGCTTTGAACTTGCAGACGTTAGCCAAATGCAGGCTGCTGAAAATTACCCTCCCTAAGTTTAACTTATTGTTTATAGGCTTTGTGATTGGATGATACTGTCCTATTATATGGCCCAAGCCCTAAATTCTCATCCTATGCTACTAGCAATGTGTCCTTAACTTTGGTTTAAATTGCTCATTTAACCTCTGCTTATGGTTGTATTGGGATTAATGTGTTAGGAAAGAGGATTGCACTGTTTTTGACAATGAGAGATGACCTCTAGGGGTGGGTGATGTGGGTGAATATAAGCCTGGGTCCAGAGTGGGAGTGGGTGATTCCTGGTGATTCTTCAGTGGGATTCGGAAGGAAAACCTGAAGTGGTTCTTCCAGACCAGCAGAGCCATTGGTTACCATGGAAGCTGCTGAGCCAAGAGAGTGCTCCTAGGCACCTTCCCTGAGGCTCCTAGGATGAGGCATGCATGCTAATACGTTATGGGAGGTCCTGTGGTCTTTTGCAAAGAATTCAATGATTGCTGGGAGTACTCATGAGATTATTTGTGGAGAATGGCTAATGCAACTGTGAATTCAGAAGAAGAGATATGGTTCTCGATTTACTGTAATGTGTACATGTGTGTTATCTCTGCTGTGGAATCCTGTGACTCATTTTTGTGATTTTATTGCTTATTGACTGCTGGATTATCAGAAGAATAACAATTGCAATTTCATTTCATTATAAACCGCTTACGCCTAAGTTACTAAGAAGTGAACATAAAACAGACATAATAGCTAGGTATCTGAGCATGACATAGACGATTTGCTCACAACAGAACAAAGCATTAGTATCTCACTACTCATTCAAAGCTTGCTTAAATAGGAATGTCTTTGGAAATCCCTTAAAGGTCTTTGAATAATTTTCTAACCACACCTCCCGAGTCAGCAAATTCCACAGATGAGGCACAGCTACAGAAAATACTCATTCTCTCATAGTTCAAAGATGAGCCTATCTCACAAAAGGAATTTCAAGCAATGCAAGACCTCAGTAGGCTTACATATCTTCCATAATGCATTTATCCATGGGCCGGTTTCCAAAGATGCACCAATGTTAATACCTTACATTCAATTTTCTTGTGAATGGGTAGCCAGTGGAGCTCAACCAAAACAGGAGTTATGTGATCTCTTGTCATACCACCTGCAATTACCCTGGCAGTGTCATTTTCCAGTAAGTGCAGGGCTTTTACTGCTAATATTGATAGAACTAAAATACATGGAATTACAGTAGTCAGTTGTTAGATGAAACAGTACTTGAACAACTGTGTGGGATGTATCAAGCTGCTGTAGTGGCTTCAAATTCTGAGCCAGTCTTAGTTTATAAAAGCCAACCTGAATTACTGCTTTCATTTGCAGACAAAATTCAGCGTTGAGTCCATGATGACCCCTGAACTTTCTGCATGATTCACAACTAGTAATTCTTCACTATCAATCTTTACATGTACGGGTGTAGTGATCAAGATACTATGCTGAATAACAACTATTTCTATCTTTATTTAACATTTATTTATTTAACATATTTCTATACCGGTCTTCATGAATGGGATTCATATCAGGCCGGTTTACATGGAAGTCTTCCAAGGCTAGTTTGTTATGTGCGAGCCAAGATTTTATCGTGGTTAGACAAAGGGAAATTATCAGAGAGGTTTCTTCCCAGACTGGAGCAAGGTAGATAGATATTAAACAGTAATGGAGATGCCAATCCCTGGGTACATCCATTGTCATTGCATGCCAGTCTAAAGTGAATTACTAATCATGCTTTGGATTTTCTATCTCTTAGACAGAGAGGTATATAGATGAGACCTTCAGGGACATAGTAGCCAAGTCCCAACTTCAGAATGGCAGCCCTAGTGCTGCCTTGGAGGAAGAAGGTCTCATGATTGGAGAGCATCAACCGGGTGCAGCAGGAAAGGATCCTGTAGCAAAGACCTGCTCTCCAGGTGATGCATTATCCTTTCGCACCGAGGATATCTCCCCAAGGCCTACTGCCCAGGAGGGAAGGGTTAGGTCGCCGTCATAGTTGGTGATTCGATTATTAGGAATGTAGATAGCTGGGTGGTTGGTGGGCGTGAGGATCGCCTGGTAACATGCCTACCTGATGCGAAGGTGGCGGACCTCACGCGTAACCTAGATAGGATTTTAGACAGTGCTGGGGAGGAGCCGGCTGTCGTGGTACATGTGGGCACCAACAACATAGGAAAATGTGGGAGGGAGGTTCTGGAAGCCAAATTTAGGCTCTTAGGTAGAAAGATTAAATCCAGAACCTCCAGGGTAGCTTTCTCTGAAATGCTCCCTGTTCCACATGCAGGTCCCCAAAGGCAGGCAGAGCTCCGGAGTCTCAATGCGTGGATGAGACGATGATGCAAGGAAGAGGGATTCAGTTTTGTTAGGAACTGGGGAACCTTTTGGGGAAGGGGGAGTCTCTTCCGAAGGGATGGGCTCCACCTTAACCAGGGTGAAACCAGACTGCTGGCGCTAACCTTTAAAAAGGAGACAGAGCAGCTTTTAAACTAGAACAAAGGGGAAAGCCGACAGTCGCTCAGCAGCGCATGGTTCGGAGAGAGGTAACTTCAAAGGATACTAATCATGCATTAGAATTAGGGCATCCCGACAGTGAGGTTCCAATAATAAGAAAAGTAGTCCAAGTGCCTGTAACTAAAAACTCACCTGAGCTAAAAAATTCTAACTTATCCCTATCAATTAAAAAGCAGAATGAAAATACAAACAAAAAACAAACTTTGAAATGTTTGTATGCTAATGCCAGAAGTCTAAGAAATAAGATGGGAGAATTAGAATGTATAGCAGTAAATGATGACATAGACTTAATTGGCATCTCAGAGACATGGTGGAAAGAGGACAACCAATGGGACAGTGCTATACCGGGGTACAAATTATATCGCAATGACAGACAGGAGCACCCGGGAGGAGGTGTGGCGCTTTATGTCTGGGATGGCATATCCAACAGGATAAATATCCTGCATGAGACTAAATGCAAAATTGAATCTTTATGGGTAGAAATCCCTTGTGTGTCGGGGAAGACTATAGTGATAGGAGTATACTACCGGCTACCTGGTCAAGATGATAAGACGAACAGTGAAATGCTCAGAGAAATTAGGGAAGCTAACCAAATTGGTAGTGCAGTAATAATGGGAGACTTCAATTACCCCAATATAGACTGGGTAAATATATCATCTGGACATGCTAGAGAGATAACGTTCCTGGATGGAATAAATGATAGCTTTATGGAGCAATTGGTTCAGGAACCGACGAGTGAGGGAACAATTTTAAATCTAATTCTCAGTGAAGCACAGGACTTGGTGAGAGAGGTAACGGTGGTGGGGCTGCTTGGCAATAGTGATCATAATATGATCAAATTTGAATTAATGACTGGAAGAGGAACAGTGTGCAAATCCACGGCTCTCGTGCTAAAATTTCATAATGGAAACTTTGATAAAATGAGAAAATTTGTTAGAAAAAAACCTGAAAGAGCAGCTACAAAAGTAAAAAGTGTGCAACAGGCATGGTCACAAAATACCATTCTAGAAGCATAGTCCAGATGTATTCCACACATTAAGAAAGGTGGAAAGAAGGCAAAACGATTACCGGCATGGTTAAAAGGGGAGGTGAAAGAAGCTATTTTAGCCAAAAGATCTTCATTCAGAAATTGGAAGAAAGATCCAACAGAAGAAAATAGGATAATGCATAAACATTGGCAAGTTAAATGTAAGAAATTGATAAGACAGGCTAAGAGAGAATTTGAAAAGAAGTTGGCTGTAGAGGCAAAAACTCACAGTAAAAACTTTTAAAAATATATCCAAAGCAGAAAGCCTATGAGGAAGTCAGTTGGACCGTTAGATGATCGAGGGGTTAAAGGGGCACTTAGAGAAGATAAGGCCATCGCGGAAAGATTAAATTTTTTTTCTTCGGTGTTTACTGAAGAGGATATTGGGGAGTTATCCGTACTGGAGAAGTTTTTCATGGGTAATGATTCAGATGGACTGAATCAAATCACCATGAACCTAGAAGATGTGGTAGACCTGGTTGACAAACTGAAGAGTAGCAAAAACTTAGATTGTAAGCCCTCTGGGGATAGAGAAATATCTACAGTACCTGAATGTAAACCGGTGTGATATCTCAATTGAGATGAGTGTCGGTATATAAAAATAATAAATAAATAATAAATAAATCACCTGGACCAGAAGGTATACATCCCAGAGTTCTGAAGGAACTAAAAAATGAAATTTCAGACCTATTAGTCAAAATTTGTAACCTATCATTAAAATCATCCATTGTACCTGAAGACTGGACCCCAAAATTTAAAAAGGGCTCCAGGGGTGATCCGGGAAACTACAGACCAGTTAGCTTGACTTCAGTGCCAGGAAAAATAGTGGAAAGTGTTCTAAACATCAAAATCACAGAACATATGGAAAGACATGGTTTAATGGAACAAAGTCAGCATGGTTTTACCCAAGGCAAGTCTTGCCTCACAAATCTGCTTCACTTTTTTGAAGGAGTTAATAAACATGTGGATAAAGATGAACCAGTAGATGTAGCGTACTTGGATTTTCAGAAACCATTTGACAAAGTTCCTAATGAGAGGCTTTTAGGAAAAGTAAAAAGTTATGGGATAGGTGGCGATGTCCTTTCGTGGATTGCAAACTGGCTAAAAGACAGGAAACAGAGAGTAGGATTAAATGGACAATTTTCTCAGTGGAAGGGAGTGGGCAGTGGAGTGCCTCAGGGATCTGTATTGGGACCCTTACTTTTCAATATATTTATAAATGATCTGGAAAGAAATACGACGAGTGAGAAAATCAAATTTGCAGATGATACAAAATTGTTCAGAGTAGTTAAATCACAAGCAGATTGTGATAAATTGCAGGAAGACCTTGTGAGACTGGAAAATTGGGCATCAAAATGGCAGATGAAATTTAATGTGGATAAGTGCAAGGTGATGCATATAGGGAAAAATAACCCATGCTATAGTTACACAATGTTAGGTTCCATATTAGGTGCTACGAACCCAAGAAAGAGATCTAGGCGTCATAGTGGATAATACATTGAAATCATCGGTTCAGTGTGCTGCGGCAGTCAAAAAAGCAAACAGAATGTTGGAAATTATTAGAAAGGGAATGGTGAATAAAACAGAAAATGTCATAATGCCTCTGTATCGCTCCATGGTGAGACCGCACCTTGAATACTGTGTACAATTCTGATCACCGCATCTCAAAAAAGATATAATTGCGATGGAGAAGGTACAGAGAAGGGCGACCAAAATTATAAGGGGAATGGAACAGCTCCCCTATGAGAAAAGACTAAAGAGGTTAGGACTTTTCAGCTTGGAGAAGAGATGACTGAGGGGGGATATGATAGAGGTGTTTAAAATCATGAGAGGTCTAGAATGGGTAGATGTGAATCGGTTATTTACTCTTTCGGATAATAGAAAGACTAGGGGGCACTCCATGAAGTTAGCATGTGGCTCATTTAAAACTAATCGGAGAAAGTTCTTTTTTACTCAGCGCACAATTAAACTCTGGAATTTGTTGCCAGAGAATATGGTTAGTGCAGTTAGTATAGCAGTGTTTAAACACCTCTATCATATCATTTGGATGCCCAATTTTCCAGTCTCACAAGGTCTTCCTGCAATTTATCACAATCTAATTGTGATTTAACTACTCTGAACAATTTTGTGTAATCTGCAAATTTGATTATCTCACTCGTCGTTTTTCTTTCCAGATCATTTATAAACATATTAAAAAGTAAGGGT
Organism: Rhinatrema bivittatum; assembly: GCF_901001135.1. Taxonomy (NCBI): domain Eukaryota; kingdom Metazoa; phylum Chordata; class Amphibia; order Gymnophiona; family Rhinatrematidae; genus Rhinatrema; species Rhinatrema bivittatum. Next base: position 833,675,056 of record NC_042615.1, read on the forward strand.
CCCAATACAGATCCCTGAGGCACTCCACTGTCCACTCCCTTCCACTGAGAAAATTGTCCATTTAATCCTACTCTCTGTTTCCTGTCTTTTAGCCAGTTTGCAATCCACGAAAGGACATCGCCACCTATCCCATGACTTTTTACTTTTCCTAGAAGCCTCTCATGAGGAACTTTGTCAAACGCCTTTTGAAAATCCAAGTATACTACATCTACCGGTTCACCTTTATCCACATGTTTATTAACTCCTTCAAAAAAGTGAAGCAGATTTGTGAGGCAAGACTTGCCTTGGGTAAAACCATGCTGTCTTTGTTCCATTAAACCATGTTTTTCTATATGTTCTGTGATTTTGATGTTTAGAACACTTTCCATTATTTTTCCTGGCACTGAAGTTAGGCTAACCAGTCTGTAGTTTCCCGGATCGCCCCTGAAGCCCTTTTTAAATGTTGGGGTTACATTTGCTATCCTCCAGTCTTCAGGTACAATGGATGATTTTAATGATAGGTTACAAATTTTTACTAATAGGTCTGAAATTTTATTTTTTAGTTCCTTCAGAACTCTGGGGTGTATACCATCCGGTCCAGGTGATTTACTACTCTTCAGTTTGTCAATCAGGCCAACCACATCTTCTAGGTTCACCGTGATTTGATTCAGTCCATCTGAATCATTACCCATGAAAACCTTCTCCATTACGGATACCTCCCCAACATCTTCTTCAGTAAACACCGAAGCCAAGAAATCATTTAATCTTTCCGCGATGGCCCTATCTTTCTAACCCCTCAATCATCTAACAGTCCAACTGACTGCCTCACAGGCTTTCTGCTTTGGATATATTAAAAAAGGTTTTTACTGTGAGGTTTTGCCTCTACGGCCAACTTCTTTTCAAATTCTCTCTTAGCCTGTCTTATCAATGTTTTACATTTAACTTGCCAACGTTTATGCTTTATCCTATTTTCTTCCATTGGATCTTTCTTCTAATTTTTGAATGAAGATCTTTTGGCTAAAATAGCTTCTTTCACCTCCCCTTTTAACCATGCCGGTAATCGTTTTGCCTTCTTTCCACCTTTCTTAATGTGTGGAATACATCTGGACTGTGCTTCTAGAATGGTATTTTTTAACAATGGCCATGCCTGTTGCACACTTTTTACTTTTGTAGCTGCTTCTTTCAGTTTTTTTCTAACAATTTTTCTCATTTTATCAAAGTTTCCCTTTTGAAAGTTTAGCACGAGAGCCTTGGATTTGCACACTGTTCCTCTTTCAGTCATTAATTCAAATTTGATCATATTATGATCACTATTGCCAAGCGGCCCCTCCACCTTTACCTCTCTCACCAAGTCCTGTGCTCCACTGAGAATTAGATCTAAAATTGTTCCCTCACTCGTCGGTTCCTGAACCAATTGCTCCATAAAGCTATCATTTATTCCATCCAGGAACGTTATCTCTCTAGCATGTCCAGATGATATATTTACCCAGTCAATATTGGGGTAATTGAAGTCTCCCATTACTACTGCACTACCAATTTGGTTAGCTTCCCTAATTTCTCTTAGGATTTCACTGTTCGTCTCATCATCTTGACCAGGTGGATGGTCACTATAGTCTTCCCCGACACACAGGGGATTACTACTCATAAAGATTCAAATTTGCATTTAGTCTCATGCAGGATGTTTATCCTGTTGGACTCTATGCCATCCCGGACATAAAGCGCCACACCTCCTCCCGGGTGCTCCTCTCTGTCATTGCAATATAATTTGTACCCCGGTATAGCACTGTCCCATTGGTTGTCCTCCTTCCACCATGTCTCTGAGATGCCAATTAAGTCTATGTCATCATTCACTGCTATACATTCTAATTCTCCCATCTTACTTCTTAGAGTTCTGGAATTAGCATACAAATAGTTCAAAGTTTGTTTTTTGTTTGTATTTTCATTCTGCTTTTTAATGTGGCCTGATACCTGGGTATGGGGGAGCATGGGACGCTGCAGCTGGCAGTCTCAGGTCCCAGGGTTTGTGATTGAAGTAAAAGAGGTTTATGCAGGATACATCAGTCCTGAGTGAATATAGGGGAATATGGGATGCTGCAGCTGGATGTGTCAGTCTATAGTTGTCATGGTTGCAGCAAGACAGGCTTATGCAGGATACATCAGCCTGGGTGGATATGGTGGAGTATGAGATGCTGCAGGTGGAGGTATCAGGCCACAATGTTCATGGCTGCAGCAAACAGTCTTATGCAGGATACATTAGGCCTCAATGGTGGTGTTTGGAGAAAAGATGGCAGAGGATTTAGTGGAGTCATGCCATTGGTGGTGATTGTGGGGGCCGTCAGTGGAGACATGGCATTGGTGATGTCTACTTCACCTCAACCACTTTTTGGGGCAAATCACAGGGGAATTCGATGGAGTCATGCTTTAGTGGTGATGTTTAGGGAAAAATAGGCAGGGGAAGTCATGTTGGGGACACAGTAGGACTCAGTATTCGTATTGTGGCTCTCAGAATGGTTTCTTGGTCCTATGAGGCAGCAGCAGTGTGGTTGTTGAAATGTGGCTCAGTTGGTGGTGTTGAGGAGACAGCAAGATTCAGTATTTGTGTATTGTGACCCTTAGAATGGCTTCTCAGGCTGGAGAGGCATCAGCAGTGTGTTTGTTGAAGTGCGGCACAACTGGCATTGTTGGAGACACAACAGATCTTAGCATTGATGTCATGTGGCCCTTGGAATGGCTTATTGAGCTGAGGCGGCAGCAGCAGTGTGTTTGTTGAACAGTAGCCCAACTGGTGTCTTGTGATACAGCAGGGCTCAGCATTTATTTATTTATTTATTTAGACATTTTATGAACCCTCGTTCCATAAATAGATCACGACGGTTTACAAAGTGGCATTCATCGTTATAACTCAACAAACGAACAATGACTGATTACAGGGGTGGTATTCATAGACAAGCAATAATATCTGACAAGTGAAATTTTCTAGTACATTTTAATAATTGATCTTGTACTTAACACAAAGAGTATGAAGAATTAAAACAAAATGATAGTTAGAGGGTTGTTTTGAGAAACTTACATTCTCTCGTTTGATTTATTCTTCATGATCCGATTATTCTGTTTTGTCCTTCTTCTCTTTGAGGCTCTTTACATTCTGATGTTTTTAAGTTAATTTATATGCGTTTTTTAATAGCCATGTTTTTTGGCTCACATTTAAATATCTTTCTGTCTGGTAACATATGTGATGTCTCAGGCAGAGAATCCCAGAGCTTTGGACGCACTTTGGAAACAGGCGATCTCTTATTTGCATTAGATGTGTACTCCATGTTGTGGGAATAGTCAGTAGTCCTTTATTTTGAGATCTTACTGTTCTCTGAGGATTGTAAGGTTGTAGTGTCACTCCTAACAAGCCAGTGTCATTGGTATGAATGATGTTGAATATTATCGTTAATAGTAGATTCTGGATGTACTGGTAACCAATGCTGTGACATCAGTGAGGGTGTAATGTGATCATATTTCCTAGATCCTAATAATAGTCTTGCTGCAGCATTCTGTAATAGTTTTATTGGTTTTAAGTGACATGCTGGAAGATCCAGTAGTAAGGAATTACAGTAGCCTATGTTTGAGAAGATTAGAGTTTGCAATACAGTACAGAAGTCCGCAAAGATTAATAATGGGTTCAACCGATGTAGTATTCGCAACTTGGCGTAACCTGTTTTGGTTAACTTACTGACGTGCATTTTCATTGTAAGGTTCTCATCTATCTAAATCCCCTACTTGATTTGAGGGATTAATTTGAAAATTATCCAGGTCTAGAGCAGGTGCTTTAACTATCAGTGAATTTCTACTCAGCCAAATTATTTCAGTCATTTTAGGGATTTAATGTTAGTTTAAGCTGCGAAAGTTCTGGTTGTATTGCTTTCATATAGGTATATAGGTAGGAAGTATCGACGCTGTATTTTCAAATAATCTGGAGAGTGGGATGTAAAAGAACATAAGAACATAAGAACATAAGAAAATGCCATACTGGGTCAGACCAAGGGTCCATCAAGCCCAGCATCCTGTTTCCAACAGTGGCCAATCCACTGTATTTTGTCAGCCTACAAGAAGAAAGTGATTCCTAGATTCGTCAGTAATTTACACAGTGGGAGCATGTAAATATTGAATAGTGTTGCTGAAAGGGCTGAGCCTGTGTCACCCTGGAAAGTGTCAGATATATAGTTGCCCAGTTTGACTTGGAATGTTAAGTTAGATAGAAATGAAGAGAACCATCTGAGAACCCTGCCGTCAATCCTAATGTTACTCATCTGATGGCATAACAGGTTATGATCCACTGTGTCAAAGGTGGTCATTAAGTCAATTAGCACAAGACAATAAGATTCATCTGCGCCAAGTCCTCGAAAAACTGATTGGTGGCCCTTGGAATGGCTTCTCAGGCCGAGGAGACAGCAGTATTGTGTTTGTTGAACTGTAGCCCAACTGGCAGTGTTGGGGACACAGCAGGACTCAGCACTGTTGTCTTGTGGCCCTTGGAATGGCTTCTCAAGCTGAGGAGATAGAAGCAGTGTGTTTGTTGAATTGTAGCCCAATTGGCAGTGTTGGGGACACAGCAGGCAGATGCAGTCAGTCACTGGATGTTGCTGGATGCTGGATGTAACCCTCGGCCCCATTGATGATATTTGAGGCACAGCAGATAGACAGACAGAGCAGCAACAGGACCTTCAAATTCTTTTCATTCATCTTGCAATTCACACGGCAAATCTAGCAACCCAAAGAAGAGCAAATTAATTCTCAGGAACACTAGTTACTCTATCAAGTGTGGTGACAGCCTGGATTGATGAGGGCTTACTATGTACCCCGTCATGGAAAATACTATTTTGGTGGGCAGCAGAGGTTGGCTGAGCCACTCTCACTAGGTCAGGCCAGATGCTGGACCTGTGTCCTTGTCCTCGATGGTCTCTGCCAGATAGCTTATCACTGAGATTTGAGCTGCCATCTCTCTTGTTTCTATATATCGGATGTGAGTCTTTCTTTTCCCCAGCTGCTTTCGCGATCACCTGGGACAGTTTTACTGTGCCGGAGGGAGTGCTAGGTGTTGATGATAGGGTGCTGCTCTGACTTGCACTACTGTCTGACCTGAGCAATGATGCTGTTTCACCCCTCCTCTGCCTCGATTTCTGGTGCTCTAGTTAACAGGCCTCCTCTGTCAGCTTGCTCTTCATATGTGTCAGATTGCTGGCCTTCAGTGCAAGTCACCCTTTCACACATGGATCACATATTGTGGCAAGCATGTATGTGGGGCTTGTGGTCAGAGGTCCTAGTTTCTCTGACACCTGTTTTTCCAAGGATGCCGGACATCTCAGCTCTCATTCCCTCTTCCTGTTGAAAACTCTCCAGCTTTCCTATAGGGAGCACTCGGCTCCTCTGTGGCATCCTTAAATGGCTGTGTGATTTTCACGAGCTGTCTCATGGCTGACCAGGTCACGATACTCTATGGAAGTCTGCACACCTAGCTCTGTTTCCCGAGACAGATCACACAGGGGTGTCTGCTGCACCACCAGCCCCTGTAGGTACAATTCCAGCAGGTGCCCACATCTTGAATGCAACACCTGTGAGGCTCTCTGATTCCTCCTGCCTGTAGGTCCCCTGCTGTCACACTTTGTTGGAAGAGCCCAGCTAGTTTTCTACACTTTTCTAGTAAACCATGCATGCACTCCTGCTCTGGTCCCTGTGAAAAGCATCGCACACCCTGTTATCCCTGTCGGATTCTGTCTTTACCATTGTCAGTAACAAAAGAACCCTGCATTAAGACTTCTAGCTCTCTAATTCAGTGGCCAGCCCACCAACTTTTGTCTCATAGCTGCTAAAATATTGGCAGAGGTTTGGGAACTGTTCACCAGGTGAGTGTGCAGCAAAGCCCACCTGTGTCCTGTTGCTCCAGCCCCCTGTGGAGATAGGTGTGCTGGGCTTGATGGTTTTGGCCTCTGTTGGAAACAGGATGCTGGGCTTGATGGACCCTTGGCCTGACCCAGTGTGGTGTGATCTTATGTTCATACCCCATTCATTTTAAAGCCATTTTGCAAGCTAACCGAGGGCACAATACTATTAATTAGTTGTTTTATTCCATTTTGAACGCTAATTAAAATGGCATATTGCATGTTTCTATCAGATTAAACTGGTGTGATTTGTATTCTATACAGGAATATCGGTATATAAAAGTGAAAAATAAATAAATAAATAAGATTCCTGGTTGCTGCTGCTGTAATGAGGGAGGCAAAGCTTATGCAGCCCCTGGTACATTTACATACTGGATGGGCCATATGGGCTTTTAATGCCACGATCTTTCTATCTTCCTGTGAAAAAATGGTGGCATAATGTGAGGATCTTAGGTTTTATATCAGACAGAAAGTATCCAAGAGATAAGAAGAAGAATGTTTTGTCTTTCACTTGATGTAAACGATGTGAAATGGACTGAACAGATGTCTTTGTTCCTGCAATTTTACTTTTCCTTCTGTTGGTGGATAATATTCTTTAATAATACAGAAATCTAAACGAGTATCTGGAAGTTGGAATTACTGTGAGTGCAATCTTCATTCGGACTATGACAGCTATGAGTGGCTTTTTCCTTCTCTTTTTATGTATATTGATTATATCTGTCTTTTAAGCCTTGAGTTATCATGTCGATATTTATTTATCTATTTATTTATCTATCTATTTATTTAAAGGCTTTTATAGACCAGTATTCATAAGAACATCGTATTGGTTTACAAGAAACTTGAGACAAACAGAAATACAATTAACAGGGAGTAAAAACTGGGAGGGGAGATCAAAACAAAGTCCAAAGGAACATTGCAAGATTAAAATGATAAGTAGGTTGTCAACAAGGAAGATAGAGATTGAATAGGGGCATTTAAACTAGAAAGGGGGTACGAAGTTTGGGAGGCATCTTACAACTATGAGCATGCTGAGGTGAGGTTATACGCTCAGGAATTAACGGTGGGGAGGAAGGGGCAATGGCGGGTAAAGGTTTCGAACAAGGGAAGAGGGAAGGTGCGGGGAGGAGATACTTATTCAGGGAATGCTTTTATAAAGAGACATGTCTTTAGTTTTTTTTTTTAATTTTTGTGAGCATGGCTCTAGACAAAGATCTGATGGCATAGAATTCCAAAGGGTGGGTCCTGCGATGGAGAGCAAGCGGTAGGTTTTTGGAGAGGGGGTGTATAGGGTACATTTGTATGCTTTTCTGGTGGGGCGGTTGGAGGAAAGAAGGCGTAGGGAGTTGCCAAGCCAGTGTTTATTGCAGTTGTGAATGGTTTTGTGTATAATAGAGAGATTTTTGTAGAGGATACGGGAGGATATTGGGAGCCAATGAAGTTCCTTGAGGATAGGGGTAATGTGATCTGATTTGTGGGTGTTGGTAAATATTCTAGCTGCGGCATTTTGCAGGATTTGAAGTGGTTTGGTTGTGGATTCAGGAAGGCCGAGGAGTAAAGAATTACAGTAGTCAATTTTTTATAGGATAGTGGCCTGAAGTACAGTGCGGAAATCACTGTGGTGGAGGAGAGGTTTAAGTTTTTTAAGGATATGAAGTTTGAAATAGGATTCCCTAATAGGTGTGTTGATAAATTTTTTAAAGTTAAAGTGGTTATCGATGATGACACCAAGGCTTCGAACATTTTCCTTGAATGAGGTCGGGGGGGGGGGGGGGGGGGGGGGAAGGAACTGCCGGCAGGCAAAGGCATGGTGTTATTGGGTGGTGAAATGATGAGTTCGGTTTTTGCAGGATTCAATGCAAAATGGAGGTTGTTTAGTAGTTGGTTTATCTCACTGAGGTAGTTCTCCCAGGTCTTGAATGCATTTGAGATTGAGTCTTGAATGGGTATGAGGATTTGCACATTGTCTGCGTAGATGAAGTGCAGTAGACCAAGCCCGGAGAGGAGATGGCAGAGGGGGAGTAGATATTAGAGATGAGCTTCGTTTTTTCTACCAGGTCGTTTTTTCAGTCGGACGCTTCGGGGTAAAGTTCATTTTTCCTCGGTTAGTTTTTTGGAAAAATGAACAAAAACTAAACGGGGAAAAACGAAACGGGTCCAAAAAACGACGCAGGAAAACGAAGCTCAAAAAACCCCACCCCAAGCATTAAAATTAACTATAATACATTACATACAACTCCCTCACCATCCCGATCCTTCCCCAAGACTTACTAACATCCCTGGTGGTCCAGTGGGGTCCCGTGAGCAATTTCTCCCTCCGTGCCATCGCACTGTCTGGCCTGCTTTACATCAAAATGGCGCCGAAAGCCTTTGACCTACTAAGTCACAGGGGCTACCGGTGCCATTGGTCAGCCCCTGTCACATGGTAGGAGCAATGGATGGCTGGCGCCATCTTGTACCTGTCCCCCACAAGACTTGCCAAAATTCCATGGCGGTTCAGCGGGGCTCCGGGAGCGATCTCCTGCACTCGGGCCGTTGGCTGCCAGTAATCAAAATGGCGCCAATAGTCTTTGCCCTTACTATGTCACAGGGGCTATGGGTGCTATTGGTCAGCCCCTGTCACATGGTAGGAGCACAAGATGGCGCCGATAGCCATGTGATGGGGCTGACCAATGGCACCGGTAGCCCCTGTGACATAGTAGGTCAAAGGCTATCGGCGCCATTTTGATGCGAGGCAGGCCCGAAAGCCCGACGGCACAGAGGGAGAAATCCCTCGCGGGACCCCGCTGGACCACCAGGGATGTTAGTAAGTCTTGGGGAAGGATCGGGATGGTGAGGGAGTTGTATGTAATGTATTATAGTTAATTTTAATGATTGGGTGGGGTTTTTTGAGCTTCGTTTTCCTGCGTCGTTTTTTGGGCCCGTTTCGTTACAGAAAATGTAATAATGCCTTTATATCACTCCATGGTGAGACTGCACCTTGAATACTGTGTACAATTCTGGTCGCCGCATCTCAAAAAAGATATAGTTGCGATGGAGAAGGTACAGAGAAGGGCAACCAAAATGATAAAGGAGATGGAACAGCTCCCCTATGAAGAAAGGCTGAAGAGGTTAGGGCTGTTCAGCTCGGAGAAAAGACAGCTGAGGGGGGATATGATAGAGGTCTTTTAGATCATGAGAGGTCTTGAACGAGAGGATGTGACTCGGTTATTTACACTTTCGAATAATAGAAGGACTAGGGGGCATTCCATGAAGTTAGCAAGTAGAACATTTAAGACTAATCGGAGAAAATTCTTTTTCACTCAACGCAAAATAAAGCTCTGGAATTTGTTGCCAGAGGATGTGGTTAGTGCAGTTAGTGTAGCTGGGTTCGAAAAAGGTTTGGATAAGTTCTTGGAGGAGAAGTTCATTAACGGCTATTAATCAAGTTTACTTAGGGAATAGCAACTGCTATGAATTGCATCAGTGGCATGGGATCTTCTTAGTGTTTGGGTAATTGCAAGGCTCTTATGGCCTGCTTTGGTCTCTGTTGGAAACAGGATGCTGGGCTTGACGGACCCTTGGTCTGACCCAGCATGGCAATTTCTTATGTTCTTATGTTCTTACCTAAACTTGAAAAATTTGGCAGAAAAACCCTTCTGACGAATCACTAAGAAGATACAAATCATAGCTGTCTCAGTACTGAACCCTTACGAATAAATAAAAAAAAGACTATTATGCAAAACAAATACATGGAGTAATTTTCAACTCAAAACTTCTATTTGAGAAAGTCAAGAGTCTGATTAAAGATCCTTTCTCATTCCAAACTTCGAATAAGATGTTCATTAAAACCTCATGTAATAACTACACTACAGCTCTATCCAAAAAAATCCAGAGGTTGAACCAACAAACCACCTTTACCTACTCTCCTCATGCTTCAGATGACTTAATTACAAATGATATATGGTCATCCTTCGACACAGTCTCGAAACTAGAATTAAGCAAAATCTTAAACAAACTAAAACCAGCTACTCACGCCCTTGACTTGATTCCTGCCTCCTCAATGAAACAAGTAAACCAAACAATAACCGCCACAATAACACTTATCAACCTTGCCCTTTCTGAAGGACATATGCCCCATAACCTAAAACAGGCAGTTATAAAACCAATATTGAAGAATAAATTAAGTCCCGACGATTAGGATAACTACTGTTTGTTGTGGGAACCCTGAACACGGTCCCCTTTCTGGAGATTGTGTACTCTTGGCCACGATGCAACAGTAGAGGAGCTCAGGAAAGCACCAAGGCAGGCAAGGAGTGTCCAAGCACAGGCTGGAATGCAGGACCCTGGCCTCTGCTGAACCTGATCGCATCAAAGAAACTCAGCAATGCAATATTGGTCTCTGGGGTAGCCCTCCAGCCATTCAGTAGCCCTTTCGGACCTGCCATACGGAACAGCAAATGCGACAGGATGGCAGAGGCTGAAGGGCGAAGACATCAAACGAAGACGAAGACTCAGGATATGGGAGGGTTTCACATGAAGAATCAGGATACTTGAAGAATAAACACGGACTTGAAGGTTGAGATGAAACTCAGGATACTTGAAGAATAAACACAAAGACTTGAAGAACTGAGATGGACTCAGGTTGCTTGAAGAACTGAGACGGACTTAGGTTGCTTGAAGAGAAGGACTCCAAAAGAGTCACAAAGATCCACCATTCTGAATAGGTACTGCCACATCACGCACTCTACACAGCCAATGAGGGCTGGTCGTGGATCATGCTGGTAGGTGCGCCCTACACAGCCAGTCAGGGCAAGGGACAGATCATGCTGATACAGAACAGGTTATGCAGAGTTCATTCATATGGCACTGGCAAGCGAAAAAGAGGATCCAGGGACTCGGAGTACAGAACTCGGCGAGGAGCTCGAGTTGAACTCGGAGTATGGAACCGAAGGTTAAAAGCTCGGAGATGGGACTCGGAGTGAGGAACATAAAAGCTGGGATCTTCTGGAGGCTTACACTGCTGAAGCGGAGGACATCTGGATACTTGAAGATCAGGATATGAAGACATCAGGATAATAGGACATCAGGACTTCAGGAACTCTGAAGGATGAACATCAGGAACATCAGGAGAGAAGAAAGGCACCGGCGGCCTCCAGGCTGCAGGAAGAGAGAGGGAAAAAGGAGGAAAAAAAGAGTTGAGAGGCTGCATAGAAGAATCGCAACACTGTCCAATCTCTAATTTAAACTTCCTTGCGAAAATCGTCGAAAAAGCAGTGGGGTAGATTTTCAAAGAGGTACGTGCGTAAGATACGCTCGTACCCCCCGAAAACCTACCCCAACCCCCCCTGCGCGTATCGAGTGCGTAAATCCCGAGGCTTGCAAAAAGGGGCGGTCGGGAGCATGGCCAGGGGGTGTGGTTTGGGATCGGGGGCATGTCCAGGGGGCGTGTGGGCGGTCCAGGGGCGTGGCCGAGTGCTCCGACACAGCGGCCTGTCTTGGGGCCTGCCACGCTGGCGCGCGTAAGTTACTACTGCCCAGAGGCAGTAGTAACTTTTCCGATAAAGGTAGGGGGGAGGTCTAGATAGGGCCGGGGTGGTGGGTTAGGTTGGGGAAGGGAAAGGAATGTGCAGGAGGGTAGAAAGAAAGTTCCCTCCGAGGTCGCTCCGATTTTGGAGGGGCCTCGGAGGGAACAGGCAGCGCGTGCAGGGCTCGGCACGCGCAAGTTGCACAAATGTGCACCCCCTTGCGCATGCCGACCCCGGATTTTCTAAGATACGCGTGGCTACGTGCGTATCTTATAAAATCTGGTGTACTTTTGTTCGTGCCAGTGGCGCGAACAAAAGTACGCGCGCGCGTATGTTTTTAAAATCGACCTCAGTGCTTTTCCAACTTGAGTCTCATCTTGAAGACAAAAAGATCCTATTCCCTAAACAATTTGGATTCCAGAAGACTTGATTAACAGAAACTCTTCTACAATCCATAACTGACCCTATTCTGCATGACTTTGACTCTAATGAATCATACTGCCTAGTGCTAATTGACTTAACAGCAGCTTTCAACACTGTTGATAACAATATTCTATGCTACCAGTTGAGAAATATTGGGATTGTTGGAAATGTACTCAGATGGTTCTCCTCATTCCTCACAGATAGATCTTTCCAGGTAAAACTTGACAATCATATATCCAATACATTCCAATGCACAACAGGTGTGCCGCAAGGTTCAGTGCTCTCAGCAGCCCTATTCAATATATACATGCTGCCATTGTGCAAATTACTTACAGAACTTTCTTTATGCTGATGATCTGCAATTCTATATCTCCCTAAAAAATTCATTTGAGAAAACAGCATCACTCAGGAGTAGCTGGCTTGTTACGGCGGTTACTACCCCAAACCAAATGTGCCTGATACTTCACTTTCGATGCATATCCAGCGTGGCTCTCTGCTTCAACGGCAGGGGAGAAGAAAAACAACCAATAAGGGCTGGGTAAAACAAATAAGCATGGGTGTAGCTTGCTTATTGCGGCGGCTACTACCCCTAACTAATCAAGCTAGATATTTCACTTGGATGCAGCTCCATCACTGCTCTCTACATTAAAGGTGGGGGTGGAAGGGAAATAGAACCAAAGAGCTAAGAGAAACAGATAAGTATGGGAGAAAAAATGTGTGAAGCTTGCTGGGCAGACTGGATGGGCCATTTGGTCTTCTTCTGCCGTCATTTCTATGTTTCTATGTTTCTATATGTTTAATATATGATCACAATAAAATAAAAACTTGTATAAATGAAACTCTCAATGAACCCGAAAAAACCTGAAGAAAATTTGGTTGAGCCGAAATCCACCTAAATCCATTCCTTCACGTATTGATCTTGGAAATCACCAATTAATTCCCACAACTCAAGTAAGAAATCTTGGAGTTTAAATCTATGAAAATCTAACAGTGAAAGCCCACATTAGCAAACTGATCAAATCTGGATTCTACAAGCCGTGAATCCTAAGCTGACTGAAACCTTTACTATGCACAGAGGACTACAGAACAGTCTTAAAATCTCAAATATTCTCTAACCTTGATTTTTATAATTCCCTATTTCTTGGACTTCCGGCTAGTCACTTAAAACCACTACAACTTCTGCAAAATGCCGCAGCCAGGCTTTTAACCAGATCAAAGAAATACAAACACATTACATCAACTCTGATAGCTTTACATTGGCTCCTGATACAGTTAAGAATATTATACAAAGTTCTAAGAATAATATTCAACAACATTAATCCAAACAACGACGTGATGGGAATAACCTTTAAACCACATATTTCCACATAACCTCTTAGTTCTCAGAATAAAGACCTTCTAGAAATAGCAACCATATGATATTCTCATCTAACTCAAACTAAAGATCGAGCAATTTTAAAAGCTTTGGAACTCAATGCCAGAGAATCTGCCAACAATACCAGACAATAAGAAATTTAAGAAAGATCTGAAAACATAGAAATTTACTGTTGCTTATGGTTTGGCTGATTCAGCCAATTCACCTTGACTCAGATATCTGAAATTTGTCATAAACTGTACCCCCTTTTCTCTCAAACCCCACCCCCCCTCCTTTTATATGGCCGCAATAACATATTATATGACTTCTTATGTGTCTGCCTTAGTTTAGAATGTTTACCTTGTTCATATGTGTGCATGCCTAACTTTGTAACTCATCTTATGTTTGTGAGTGCCAACCTTGAACACCATTGTGAACTAGTGTTTTTTACATGGAATGACGGTATATAAAACACTCAAAAAAATAAATGAATAGAGATAGATGGTGAGATAGATAGACAGATAGCTGGCTAGATAAATAGATAGATCTATAGATAGATGGATAGATATATGGATATATAGATAGATCTATAGATGGATAGAGACAGATAGATCTATAGATGGTTAGAGATATAGAAGGATAGATGGATGGATAGATAGATACATCTATGAAGATTTTTTATACAGAGTCTTCATATTATTTTAAAATGAAACAGCAGGAAGAGGGAGGAGTGATGTTACCCATCCAAGATGGTCACTTAAGAGTTTTAGCTCCTTTGGGTAGCTGCTTCTAACGTATTTCAGCACAAATAATATTGCAAGAATAGCAGTTGAGGTGCAAATCAGGAGGGGAACACTAGGTGGTCAACCACAAGAAGATAATGGACCTTTGAGAGTTCTCTTTTACGGGACAACAGAGACACTTGAACATCCGGTGAGCCACACCTTGCAGGCCAAACTGAGGAAGTAGAGAGCTGTGAGTCTGCCGCAGAGGAGTAAAGCACCCCCTAAGCTGACCAGAACCGTAGCATGCCTATGGCCAATATGGTGCCACTACCACTGTGTTGTAGAGATGTGAATCGTGTCCTCGATCGTCTTAACGATCGATTTCGGCTGGGAGGGGGAGGGAATCGTATTGTTGCCGTTTGGAGGGGTAAATATCGTGAAAAATCGTGAAAAATCGAAAAATCGTAAAATCGCAAAACCGGCACATTAAAACCCCCTAAAACCCACCCCCGACCCTTTAAATTAAATCCCCCACCCTCCCGAACCCCCCCAAATGACTTAAATAACCTGGGGGTCCAGTGGCGGTCCGGAACGGCAGCGGTCCGGAACGGGCTCCTGCTACTGAATCTTGTTGTCTTCAGCCGGCGCCATTTTCCAAAATGGCGCCGAAAAATGGCGGCGGCCATAGACGAACACGATTGGACGGCAGGAGGTCCTTCCGGACCCCCGCTGGACTTTTGGCAAGTCTTGTGGGGGTCAGGAGGCCCCCCCCAAGCTGGCCAAAAGTTCCTGGAGGTCCAGCGGGGGTCAGGGAGAGATTTCCCGCCGCGAATCGTTTTCCATACTGAAAATGGCGCCGGCAGGAGATCGACTGCAGGAGGTCGTTCAGCGAGGGTTCCGGCGCCTCGCTGAACGACCTCCTGCAGTCGATCTCCTGCCGGCGCCATTTTCCGTACTGAAAACGATTCGCGGCGGGAAATCTCTCCCTGACCCCCGCTGGACCTCCAGGAACTTTTGGCCAGCTTGGGGGGGGCCTCCTGACCCCCACAAGACTTGCCAAAAGTCCAGCGGGGGTCCGGAAGGACCTCCTGCCGTCCAATCGTGTTCGTCTATGGCCGCCGCCATTTTTCGGCGCCATTTTGGAAAATGGCGCCGGCTGAAGACAACAAGATTCAGTAGCAGGAGCCCGTTCCGGACCGCTGCCGTTCCGGTCCGCCGCTGGACCCCCAGGTTATTTAAGTCATTTGGGGGGGGGGTTCGGGAGGGTGGGGGATTTAATTTAAAGGGTCGGGGTGGGTTTTAGGGGGTTTTAGTGTGCCGGCTCACGATTCTAACGATTTATAACGATAAATCGTTAGAATCTCTATTGTATTGTGTTCCATAACGGTTTAAGACGATATTAAAATTATCGGACGATAATTTTAATCGTCCTAAAACGATTCACATCCCTACTGTGTTGTGCTGTGGAGAGCAGTGCTGTCAGTATACAACAAAAAAAAGCAGCACGACCCCGCGAAATTGATGGCGTGGTTGGTGCGGCCTTAGTAAGTGGACAAGCAGTGTGGCCCCACTGGCAACCAGCTAATTCTGGCAGGGCCGTGCTGCTCTGCCACTTACTATGGCCGCACTTATCACCCTGTTGATTTTAGTAGGGCCATGCTGCTGAGGAGGAAGAGGAGGAGGAGTGTGCCCTGCCAGAAGTAGTCCAATGTCCCATGGCTGGAAGTTATTCTCTTGGCCATGGGGGCTGAAGAAGGAGACTGCTGCTGCCTGCTAACTCAAGGAGGAAGTGAATGAGAGAGAGCATGTGCTTCTGTGTGGGAGAGGGAGAGACAGCATGTGTGCATGTGTGTGGGAAAGTGAGAGAGCATGTGTGTTTGTGTGTGTGAGAGTGAAAGCATTGTGTTTGTGTATGGGAGAGTGAGAGCATGTGTGCTTGTGTGTGGGAGAGTGAGAGAGAGCATGTGTGTTTGTGTGTGGGAGAGTGAGAACGTGTGCTTGTGTGTGCGACAGTGAGAGCATGTGTGCTTGTGTGTGACACAGTGAGAGTATGTGTGCTTGTGTGTGGGAGAGTGAGAGACAGCATGTGCACGGGAGAGTGAGAAAGCATGTGTGTTTGTGTGTGGGAGAGTGATAGCATGTGTGTTTGTGTGTGGGAGAGTGAGAGCATGTGTGCTTTTGGGTGGGAGAGTGCAAGTATTTGTGCTTATGTGTGGGAGAGTGAGAGACAGCATGTGTGCAAGTGTGTGGGAGAGTGAGAGAGTATGTGTGCTTGTGTGTGGGAGAGTGAAAGAGAGCATGTGTGTTTGTGTGTGGGAGAGTGAGAGCATGTGTGCTTGTGTGTGACACAGTGAGAGTATGTATACTTCTGTGTGGGAGAGCAAGATACAACATGTTTGCAGTGTATGGGAGAGTGAGAGCATGTGTGCTTGTGTGTGGGTGACTGAGAGAGAGCATGTGTGTTTGTGTGTGGGAGAGTGGGAGAGTGAGAGCATGTTTGCTTATGTGTGACACAGTGCGAGTATGTATGCTTATGTGTGGAAGAGTGAGAGAGAGCATGTGTATTTGTGTGTAGAAGAGTAAGAGCATGTGTGCTTGTGTGTGCAATAGTGAGAGTATGTGTGCTTGTGTGTGTGGGAGAGTGAGAGACAGCATGTGTGCATGTGTGCTAGTGTGTGACACAGTGAGAGTCTGTGTGCTTGTGTGTGGGTGAGAGAAAGAGCATGTGTATTTGTGTGTGGGAGAGTGAGAGCATGTGTGCTTGTGTGTGGGAAAGAGAGAGAATGTATGTGGGAGACTGAGAGAGCATTTGTGTTTGCATGTGGGAGTATTAGAGAGAACATGTGTGTATGTATGTGGGGGAGAGAAAGTGTGTGTGTGTGTGTGTATGTGGGGGAGAGAGGGAGCATGTATGTGCCAAATTACCCCAGTTACTCTCTGCCTGCTAATCCATGACAATTTCAGAGCATCTGGAAATCAAAAGTTCCAAGGTATGGATAACGGGGAATTTTTTAAAATCCTTATTTTAATTATTGTGTTGTTTGATATATCTGTTTTGAAATATTTTATTGATGTTTGGAAGATTTTTATATGAGCTTTTAATTATTGAACGTTATTCTATTCATTAATTGTTTTGAATTATTCTTTTTATTGGTATGGTTTTACTAATTTTGTTTATAAGGAATGGCAATGTTTCTGTTTTTCCATTGTTGCAGTGCATACAGAATTTGGCTTGTTGCGGTTTCCAGTTCAGTTTTTGTCTGTACATTTCTATTTAAACTGTAAGGTCTCTTTATTCCTTATTTGAGGGTCTATCAGTGTTTCGCATGTGTGACTGAGGTGAGTTATTCCATTAGTGTGTAGGATCTATGTAGGGATCGATAACAGCTTGGATTGCTCTGCTTTCCTAATAAGGGGTGTATTTTACTATTTTAGGCCGGGTGTAATAATTGCATTATTAACTTTCATAGGTAGGGATGTTGCTTTGAGTGCTGGCAGTTAGTGCTGCTTTTATATAGAAATTCTTATTTATCATGGCTCTCTGAGGGCCAAGCCCATGCCCAAGATACATTACCATAGGCCTAATACCATATAGATTCCAAGTCTCTCTTGCTTTTTTGCAGGGTTTTCTGGCACCTCCGCAATGCATGTAAATAAAATATACGTATTGTAAGTGATATGTTTACCTCAGAAGGCTGTGCTTTGAATGTTATTTTTCATGTAAACTCTGTTATAAATGCATACTTTTTAATTGGGTGTGAGGTGGGTGTGATGGGGTGGGGAGTGCAAGGTTGTAAGGTCGTCCTAGGACACCTAATACCCTTGCACCGGCCGAGGGCATCGCTGTACAAACATCGAGCAGAGTCTCCCAACTCGTGCTGTCGTGTGTTGTGCAACGGGTGAGGCCGCAGTTTTCCTTCTTGGTCAGAGGCGACAAATTGCCTGGCTACAGCTCTGACGCTGACGTTGTTTCCATTAAGGGCAACATTTTGGAAACGATGAGTGAATTGTGCCATGACTTAAGTGACCTAGGCCAAAGAGTGGCTGAGGGCAGCTGGTGAGTGCCTGGATGAGCAGGCCAAGCTGTGAGGCACTTACAAGCTGAGATGGAGAATTCGAAAGGTGCGAATGTGGTCCTAGCTGAAAAGCTGAGGATATTAAATGGATCTCAAAGGTGCAATATAAGGATACACTGGGTGCCAGACGCTGATGAATATGGGGATTGTGTGGCAGTGGTGAAGTCTATCTGAATGGTCATTCTGAAACATGGTGAGTCCAAGAGTGCATCCACAACTATGAAAATTGATCAAGCGCATTGGGCTTTGGGTTCTGCTAATAAAAATAGACCCAGAGACATGATCATTTGTCTACACTGTTTCCATATTAAGGATACAGCGATGCGTAAAGCGAGATCTCTAGGTCCGATCATGTGGAAGGACAACCAGATTGAGTTATTTAAGGGTTTGTCCATTGAGGCTTGAAGCTAGTTACGGAGGCCCTCAGAGGAGGGAATATGAGATATAAGTGGTTATAAGAACATAAGAAAATGCCATACTGGGTCAGATCCTGTCTCCAACAGTGGCCAATCCAGGCCATAAGAACCTGGCAAGTACCCAAAAACTAAGTCTATTTATTTATTTATTTTATTTATTTATAGATTCTTTTATACCGAGGTACGTGTGGTTATACAACTTCGGTTTACAGGGAAACAATAAATTAGCAACAGGCTTTACATATAAAAGTCTATTCCATGTAACCATTGCTAATGGCAGTGGCTATTCTCTAAGTGAACTTAATAGCAGGTAATGGACTTCTCCTTCAAGAACTTATCCAATCCTTTTTTAAACACAGCTATACTAACTGCACTAACCACATCCTCTGGCAACAAATTCCAGAGTTTAATTGTGCGTTGATTGAAAAAGAACTTTCTCCGATTAGTTTTAAATGTGCCCTATGCTAACTTCATGGAGTGCCCCCTAGTCTTTCTACTATCCGAAAGAGTAAATATCCCTTTGGATTACATTTACAATTAGTAGGGACACATAAATAGTCCACAGCCCCAATCCCAGCCAAGAAGAGCGATTTCTAAATGGCTAAGGTTGCGACAGAACTTCAGTGGCGATGTCCATGCCCAGGATGCATGAACATGAAGCCAGAGGGTGGTTTTTTAGGTTCTACTTGACTGTTTGAGTTCTTCGCTACTTTTTAAGGAAGATGTTCTTTATGGTTTCCTGCATAGATTTGTGCTTTATCAAGTTACTATCTTTACATGGTTATTTTATAAAAATATACTGAATATCCAATATGTCATGCCACTCCTGCTTATTGGTTTGCTAATGTGTTGGTGCTGGCACAAATGCTTGTTGGAAAGCATTTGGGGATGGGGTGGTAAAGGGGGAGGAGGGAGGGAAGGATAGAAGAGGGTGGGCGGTTTACAATGGGTTACTGGAGAGAGGAAGGTGGTGAATGGTGTTTGAGAGGGATGGATGGAGGAATGTGTTGGATTTTGTATGGGATAGAGGGAAGGCTATATATAGGTCAAGGGAAAAGAGGAAAGGGGGAATTGGATTCAGACAGCAACCAACAAGGACCCTGTCTTTTATGATCTTGGGAAACAAATGAGCATGGGGGTAACTTGCTGATATGGTTGTTACTATCCTTAACCAATAAGCCTTTATGCTGTTGATGTATGCTTCAATGGCAAGAGGTAACGAGGAATTGGACTCAGACAGCAACCAACAAGGGCTCTGACTTTTACTGTCTGGGAAACCAATAAGTTATGGGGGTGACCTGCATGGCGCAGCAGATACTACCATAAGCTTGCTGGGCAGACTGGCTGAACTCAATTATCAAACTCCATGTACCTCAACGAGAACTAAGGTCAGCAAATAAAGGGTTACTTTCAGTGCCTACTGGTAGATCTGCTCACCTCAGCGAAGTGAAGGACAGGGCTATTTCGATTGCAGGGCCAAAACTCTGGAACAGCCTACCACTGAAACTTGAAATACAGGATAACTTGAAGAAATTCAAGAAAGACCTAAAAACATGGTGCTTTCAGCAAGTATATGGAACCAATGCGAAAGAGGGTAATTGAGAAACTAAAGATTGACAGAGGGATTCTTATTTCTATTTTCTTAACTATATTTATTTTATTTTTAATGAGTAGATTTGAGTTATTTTGTTTTTATTTTTTATTGAATTTTATTGTATTTATTCTGTTTCTAATCGTTGTATAATGATTTTTACTATGTAAACCGTAAAGACAGAATCTTGTGTTCTGCGTAACGGTATATAAAAATTGCATAAATAAATAAATAAATACTCTCTGTTTCCTGTCTTTTAGCCAGTTTGTAATCCACGAAAGGACATCGCCACCTATCCCATGAATTTTTACTTTTCCTAGAAGCCTCTCATGAGGAACTTTGTCAAACGCCTTCTAAAAATCCAAGTACACTACATCCACAGGTTCACCTGTTTATTAAACCTTTCAAAAAACTGAAGCAGATTTGTGAGGCAAGATCTGACTTGGGTAAAGCCATGCTGACATCTCAAGAAAGATATAATTGCAATAGAGAAGGTACAGAGAAGGGCTACCAAAATGATAAGGGGAATGGAACAGCTCCCCTATGAGGAAAGACTAAAGAGGTTAGGACTTTTCAGCTTGGAGAAGAGACAGCTGAGGAGGGATATGATAGAGGTGTTTAAAATCATGAGAGGTCTAGAACGGGTAGATGTGAATCAGTTATTTACTCTTTCGGATAATAGAAAGACTAGGGGGCACTCCATGAAGTTAGCATGTGGCACATTTAAAACTGATCGGAGAAAGTTCTTTTTTACTCAACACACAATTAAACTCTGGAATTTGTTGCCAGAGGATGTGGTTAGTGCAGTTAGTATAGCTGGGTTTACAAAGGGATTGGATACGTTCTTGGAGGAGAAGTCCATTACCTACTTTTAATTAAGTTGACTTAGAAAATAGCCTCTGCTATTACTAGCAATGGTAACATGGAATAGACTTAGTTTTTGGGTACTTGCCAGGTCCATCAAGCCCAGGATGCTGGGCTTGATGGACCCTTGGTCTGACCCAGTATTGCATGTTCTTATGTTCTTATGTCAGAAAGCTCTGTTATAAAGGCTGGTAATTAGCAATCTGTTATATATAGAATAGTTGTGGGTAGATCCTTGGACCAGTGGCAGGTGACCACGCCCTCGGGGGAATCCCGAGAGGGACCAATAGTCAGGCTTGGAGTAGGAGACAGACACACACTAGTTCTTTTATTAGACAATATATTAACCACCAGAGGTGCAGTAGTGAGCTGGAAGCGCCCGGCTGGGCTGTAGTCCCTCAGGTACTGGAACAGCAATCCCAAAGCAGATGAGCTGTAGAAAAACTAAGAGAGTGAGTAGGCAAAGCATGCAGCATTCAGGAACAAGCCCTTGATGGCAACACTCACACTACTGTCTCTTGAGGCAGCCCAGGAGTTAATATGCATTAGGCCATCGAGGAGTGAGTACCCGGATCCAGGGAAACTCACTAATGTAGTAAGCAGCAATGACTTCCTTGCAGAAGTGATATTCAGGAGCAGGTCCGGGACGTGGGCCCTCGAGGAGCGAGTTCCGGTACCGGACTGTGACCTGAAAAGACAAAGAGAGAGTGAGGCCCCCGAGGAGCGGGTACCTCTAGTGAAGTCTGAGGAGGCAGAGTAGCTAGGGTTGCGAGGAGCAAATCCCATCCGCAGTGACCTGGAGGAAGCTAGGTAACCAATCCCTTGCTAACTCATCTTGTTAGCGAAAGCTGAGACCTTAAATATCTGGAGCTGATGACATCATCTCAGGGGCCGCCCCTGAGGTTCGCGCCAACGTCAGTACATCAGTCGGGCCGCGTGCGCACCCTTAGGCATCTGGTGAAGATGGCGGCTTGCAGCGTTGAGCCGGTCCGGGAATGCCAGACGAGGACGGCGGGGAGACACCGCAGCAGCTAGCCTTTCATCAACCCCGAAGGGTGTCGCCAACAAGATAAGGTGGGCAAAGCAGAGATGTCGGACAGTGATGGACACAACACATAAAAACCTTCTCCAAAACGGGAATTTCCCCAACATCTTAAGAACATAAGAACATGCCATACTGTTTCCAACAGTGGCCAATCCAGGCCATAAGAACCTGGCAAGTACCCAAAAACTAAGTCTATTCTATGTTACCATTGCTCTTCACTAAACACCAAAGGAAAGAAATCATTTAATCTTTCTATGATGGCCTTATCTTCTCTAAGTTCCTCTTTAACCCGATTATCTAATGGTCCAACTGACTCCCTCACAGGCTTTCTGCTTTGGATATATTTTTAAAAGTTTTTACTGTGAGTTTTTGCCTTTATGGCCAACTTCTTTTTAAATTCTCTCTTAGCCTGTCTTATCAATGTCTTACAATTAACTTGTATAATCACAAACACAGAAGCAACCTCCTCTCATAATTAATCACTCCAAAACATGCAAAAAAAGAGAGGGACATAGAATATATCCTATTACTACAAAATTGTTACAAAACAAGAGACAATATCATCCGCACAAGCTCCAAAAGTTATAATCTGCTGTCTCTCGCCATGCAATGGGCTGCAGGCAGTTTTCAGCCTTCTGAGCAAATCTCATATAATCATTTATTGTCTCTTGCTTAAACCATTCTAAAGATATTTTTTATTTTAATTAAAGTGCTAGAATATAGTTTATTAATGCATCTACTAATGTGAAATGTGCATAAAGCTAATAACTATGATTAAAATCGAATACTTAGCCCCAATGTTGATCACTCAAGAACCAAATTGGAAATTTCAAACTTTCTCTCAACATGGCACATGTTTCAACTGAAAACAGTCTTCTTTAGGGGAAATCCTTTTTCATGAATAAAGGCAAAATATTCTCAGATCCCGGACAATACTAAACATCTCTCAAAAGATCTTAACATGGTGTCTCAGCGGGAGAAAGTTTGAAATTTCCAATTTGGTTCTGTCAGTATAATTGTCTGCATCCCTCTGGCTATTAGTATTCATATTTGGTGCTTTCAGTGGTTAAACATGGGATATCTCCATATATGATGATAGCAAATCTAAACATCAAAATTTGTGGGAAAGGATTTGGGAGAGGAGTTGGATGAAGAGGACATTTTAGTAGATGGCAAAAAGTTCAATGTTATCTAGGATAGTGGAGAACAGTTACAAAGTTCTCCTCAGTCCTAATAGATTGCGTAAGATCTGTCCAATGCAGTTGGATGGTTGTTCACGATGATGTGGCCAAGTTTTGTCTTTTTACCATATCTGGAAGAAATGCGATATGGTTCAAATGTTTTGGAAAGAAATACACCAATCGATAGTGAAAATACTTTGAATAAAAATCGGATCCTAAATCATTTCTTCTTTCTATATTCCCTACTGATATACCTACAACGAAAGTGCGACTATTGACACAAATTATTTTTGTGGTTAAATATGATCTGGCTGCTTATTGGAAAAAAGAATATACTCCCTCAAGTCTGTCCTTAACTAAGCATCTCTGGAATTTCTTTTATATGGTGAAATTAACTGTTCTTCGTGTTGACCAACTTGATTCATTTCCGAGAGTATGGGATCCCTTCATAATATGGAGAGAGAGTATTCCTTGACTTTCCTTGTTATATTGTGGATTAGATATTGTTCTGTTCCATCTGTTCCCTGCAATGTATTACTTTTAATTCCTGTATTTTCCCTTCTTTGTAGTAGTGATAGCAAGAGATGAGCTAGGATGGGGGATGGGTGGGGTGGATGGGATTGGAGTATTAATGTCTGTACTTCAAGTAGCGGGGAGAAAGTATAAAAAAAATGTTTGAACCCTTTGTCATATTTATTGGTTGTGAGACACTCTGGTTGAATTACATTTCAACATTGTTGTATTGTAGGCTGTCGATGGTTCAGTAAAGATAAAGTTAAAAACAAAATAGCAGGAAACAATACAGAATATGCCCCAAAATTCAAAGATAATGTTATGATGTTGGGGTTGGAGAGTTGAAGCTTGCTGGGCAGACTGGATGGACCATTTTGGTCCTTTTCTGCCATCATTACTACGTTACTATGGTAGAGTAAGTTTTCAGTTCAGTGTGGAAAGAGTTTTTATCGTATGATGTAACTAATTTGCTGGGCAGACTGGATGGACCATTTTGGTCCTTTTCTGCCATCATTACTACATTACTATGTTAGAGTAAGTAGGCTGTTGATGGTTCGGTTAAACTTTGCTTCCACCTTCTTCCTCTTTCCAATTTATCATTTGTCCCGTTTCCCCCTCCCCTGTTTATTGTAATTTCCAACTTTTTCGTTAAAATGTAAACCGATATGATGTGTATTTTAATGTCGGTATATAAAAGCTGTTAACTAACTAACTAACTAACTAAATAAACTAATTTACTAGGCAAACTGGATGGACCATTTTGGTCCTTTTCCACTGTTACTATGTTAGAGTAAGTTTTCAGTTCAGTGTGGAAAGAGATTTTATCGTATGATGTAACTAATTTGCTAGGCAGACTGGATGACCATTTTGGTCCTTTTCCGCCGTTACTATGTTAGAGTAGGTTTTCAGTTCAGTATGGAAAGAGATTTTATCATATGATGTAACTAATTTGCTGGGCAGACTGGATGACCATTTTGGTCCTTTTCCGCCGTTACTATGTTAGAGTAAGTTTTCAGTTCAGTATGGAAAGAGATTTTATCATATGATGTAACTAATTTGCTGGGCAGACTGGATGACCATTTTGGTCCTTTTCCGCCATTACTATGTTAGAGTAAGTTTTCAGTTCAGTATGGAAAGAGATTTTATCATATGATGTAACTAATTTGCTGGGCAGACTGGATGACCATTTTGGTCCTTTTCCGCCATTACTATGTTAGAGTAAGTTTTCAGTTCAGAGTGGGAAGAAATTTTATAGCGTGATGTAACTCATTTGAGAAGGGGAGAGAAAGCGCCATGCTGATCACTTTCATTCTTTCTTGTGTTTTAAAAGGAAAGCTGGAAGAAGACCGGGAAAGAGAAAAAGAGGAGAAAAGGCAGAGAGAGGCGGAAGAGGCAAGGAGACAGCAGGAAGAAGAAAGGAGGCAGCAGGAAGAAGCAAGGAGGATGCATGAGCAGTTAGAAAAAGAGCTGAGGCTTCAGCAGGAAATGGCGCGAGAAGGCCAAGCTATGGAGGAAAACCTTTCCAGGCTGGCAGAACAGATGAAGCAACGGCAGAGAGGTCTCGAGAGGCACCACCAGTACTCAGAGGAGCTGCAGTATCAACGGGAAGGTGATGACGCTGCCATCATGGCAGCCGAGGTACTGTATCCCCTTTGTATATTTGTTACACGTATCTCAAATATGGTTCTATTTTCTTAATTTTACTATAAAGATTGTTGCATGTATTTCAATAATAGTTCTTTAAGTATTTTATTGTAAAGCTTGTTGCTGCATTATGGTTCCTTGTAAACCAAGGTGATGTTCTGAACATGCCGCGGTATATAAAAATCTCTAAATAAATAAAAGTCAGCCTGCGATATTGCAGTAACTGAGATTTCAAGGATTCCCTCCACTGCCTTCAGCTATTTCAGTGTTGATCCAGTAAAAGACGTAGGTTTTCCTGCTACCAGTCTGGCCTAATCCTGTTATTAAGGATCAGAACCAGGTGCATACAAACAAGGACCCCCACACCCCCCAAGAGAAACACTTCCTGTAGAGTAAAAATAACTCAGACCTCTTCGGCGGAAGCAGAAAAGGATTCTTGGGATTCTGGGACAGAAAAGCAAAAAACATTATGCAGTCCATTTTCAGCCACTGTGTGGCTCAGCTAGTGAGCTGGATAAATATACCCGGCTATCTTAAACTTAGCTAGTTATGTCTAACTGGCTAACTTAAGAAGGACAGCCCTACGGCCCAGCCAGAAATAGCCACATACGTTAAGCGACTAACTCCAGATATCAGAGTTAGTTGCTTAAGTTATGCAGCTTACTCCGCCCCGCCTCAGGATGTCCCCTTTAGTCCAGCAAAATTCTATCTGCCTAAACTATTTAAATTGATAACTTTACGTTATCCATCTAAATGGCTTTTAAATATGGACCTCGTCCTCTATATGCACAGTCACATGGGTCTGTACAGGTGATTGTGCGGGGGTGAGTGTATATAATAAGCAGGGAGGATGATGGAGGTGCAGACTCACGAGCTCAGGTTACATTACATCAGGGGCCGCATGCAGGGATCCTGTACTTGGGATTCTGGAATATAAAAGCATTAAACATTAGGGGTGTGCATTCGTTTTGAACGCATATGTAAAACGCAACTTTTTTTTTTTTTAAACTTAAAAAAGTGATGATGCGCAACGCATCGCGATTTTCAACTTATTCAACATAGCTATGTTGAATACGTTGAACCTAAATAAACACTTAAACCCCCACCCTCCTGACCCCCCCAAGACTTACCAAAACTCCCTGGTGGTCCAGAGGGGAGTCAGGAAGCCATCCCTGTATTCCTTTGCGAGGAGCACGTGACGTCGGCGTCATGTCGGAGTGACGCGGACGTCACGTGCTTCTCCGCGCCTCTGCTCCCGGACCCCCGCTGGACCCAACAGGAACTTTTGGCCAGCTTGGGGGGATCAGGAGGGGGTCCGGGAGCGGAGGCGCGAAGAAGCACGTGACGTCCGCGTCACTCTGACGTGACGCCGACGTCACGTGCTCCTCGCAAATGAATACAGGAATGGCTTCCTGACTCCCCGCTGGACCACCAGGAAGTTTTGGTAAGTCTTGGGGGGGGGGGGGGGATTAAGGAGGGTGAGGGGTTTAAATTTTTATTTAGGGAACCGGTGAACGTATAGACAGACCCTCAACTTATGGAATTCTCCATATGTCCATATTGAACGAAATCGACCCTCAACTTCAACTTATCAACTTATCAACGCAAACTTTTTGTCTGCACATCCCTATTAAACATTATATGCACAGTCACATGGGTCTGTACAGGTGATTGTGCGGGGGTGAGTGTATATAATAAGCAGGGAGGATGATGGAGGTGCAGACTCATGAGCTCAGGTTACATTACATCAGGGGTAGCAGCAGGGATCCTGTACTTGGGATTCTGGAATATAAAAGCATTAAACATTGTATGCACAGTCACATGGGTCTGTACAGGTGATTGTGCAGGGGTGACTGTATAATAAGCAGGAGGATGATGGAGATGCAGATTCATGAGCTCAGGTTACATTACATCAGGGGTAGCAGCAGGGATCCTGTACTTGGGATTCTGGAATATAAAAGCATTAAACATTGTATGCACAGTCACATGGGTCTGTACAGGTGATTGTGCAGGGGTGACTGTATAATAAGCAGGAGGATGATGGAGATGCAGATTCATGAGCTCAGGTTACATTACATCAGGGGTAGCAGCAGGGATCCTGTACTTGGGATTCTGGAATATAAAAGCATTAAACATCGTATGCACAGTCACATGGGTCTGTACAGGTGATTCTGTATATAATAAGAAGGGAGGATGCAAGAGAAAACTGGACTGGTGCAGAGTAGGGACAACTCCGTAGAACCCCCAGTTCCTGAAATCTTTCTTTCTTCCTGCTTCTATTTTCTTCCCACAGATCCTCCAACACACGCCCCTAATCCCTGATCCTTCCTCATCTTTCCAGCCCTTCCTCAATCCCAGAACCTCCCTCCCTCTCTGACCCTTCTCTCCTCTTCCTCCATTCTGGATTCCTGATTCTCCTCTTCTTATCACTTCCATCCACAGTTCGCTCTCCTCACTCTCTATCCACCCTCTCCCATCCCCAGTCCTTTCACCACCCCTTTCCTGATCCTCCTCCATCTGCTCTCCCTCTTTCTTTCTCCTCTTCCCAGGATCTTCTCCCTGTGCACTTGAGATCTCTTTTTGTTCACCTAATAAAAACAGAATAAATTATACAGACAAAAGCAAGGCTGGACATTAAATCCCTCCTTTGTTTTGTCAGTAATAGATTACTGTAATGCCCTTTATATATAGGGCTTCTGAAATGTTATTTGTCTTCATTACTGCTTAGTAGCTGGGAGTTCGTTCAGAGAGCATAGTACGCCTATATTTCAGGGACTTCATTGGCTGCCTATTGAGCATAGAATTAAATTTAAAATATTTACTATGATTCTTCAACACACTTTGATCATCCTCTTATATCACAAACACTGATATTTCCAGTTTGGATATAAGACAGCAAAAAGTTTAACAACACTAATTAAGACTGTGGAGAGATCGAGGTTTATTCCGGTGATGCAGGATGACCAGGGAATGAGAAATAGTTCTAATAAACCAATTTTAGATATTTTACATCGTTTTAAGAACGATTAAGAACATATTTAACTAATAGATCATAAATTT
This sequence comes from Rhinatrema bivittatum, assembly GCF_901001135.1. NCBI lineage: Eukaryota > Metazoa > Chordata > Amphibia > Gymnophiona > Rhinatrematidae > Rhinatrema > Rhinatrema bivittatum. The sequence continues at coordinate 833,703,358 of NC_042615.1, forward strand.
CATTTTTTAGTTCCTTCAGTACCCTAGGATGCATACCCATCCGGTCCAGCTGATTTACTACTCTTTAGTTTGTCAATCTGGACTACTACATCTTCCAGGTTCACAGTGATTTGGTTCGGTTCGTCTGACTCATCACCCCTGAAAACCATCTCCGGAACTGGTATCTCCCCAATATCCTCATTAGTAAACACGGAAGCAAAGAATTCATTTAAACTTTCTGCAATGGCCTTATCTTCCCTAAGAGCCCCTTTAACCCCTCACAGGTTTTTTGCTTCGGATATATTTTAAAAAGTTTTTATTAAGAGTTTTTGCCTCTATGGCCAACTTCATTTCAAATTCTCTCTTCGCCTGTCTTATCAATGTTTTACACTTAACTTGGCAATGCTTATGTTTTATCCTATTTTCTTCAGATGGATCCTTCTTCCAATTTTTTAAACAATGTCCAAGCCTGTTGAACACTTTTAACCTTTGCAGCTCCACCTTTCAGTTTTTTTCTAACTATTTTCCTCATTTTATCAAAGTTTCTGTTTTGAAAGTTTAGTGTTAGAGCTGCAGATTTACTTATTTATTTATTTAAAACTTTTTTATACTGACATTCATGAAATAATCATATCATATCGGTTTACATAGAACCGGGGTATGCTAATAATCCAGTTATTAGTCTAAATTTAAAACATAAGAACATAAGAACATGCCATACTGGGTCAGACCAAGGGTCCATCAAGCCCAGCATCCTGTTTCCAACAGTGGCCAATCCAGGCCATAAGAACCTGGCAAGTACCCAAAAACTAAGTCTATTCCATGTAACCATTGCTAATGGCAGTGGCTATTCTCTAAGGGGTAGATTTTAAAAGAAGCGCGATCAGCCTACTTTTGCTTGCGCATCAGACTCAAGCAAAAGTACGCTGGATTTTAGTAGATACGCGCGGAGCCACGCGTATCCACTAAAATCCTGGATCGGCACGCGCAAGGCTATCGATTTTGTATAGCCTGCGCGCGCCGAGCCGCGCTGCCTCCCCCCGTTCCCTCCAAGGCCGCTCCGAAATCGGTCCGGAACCCCCGCTGAACGACCTCCTGCAGTCGATCTCCTGCCGGCGCCATTTTCCGTACGGAAAACGATTCGCGGCAAGAAATCGCTCCCGGAACCCCGCTGGACTCCCAGGACTCCCAGGAACTTTTGGCCAGTTTGGGGGGGCCTCCTGACCCCCACAAGACTTGCCAAAAGTCCAGCGGGGGTCCGGAACGACCTCCTGCGGCGAATCATTTTTGGTCTATGGCTGCCGCCATTTTGCGGCGGCCATTTTGCAAAATGGCGCCGGCTGAAGACAACAGGATTCAATTGAGGGGGCCGTTCCGGACCGCCGCCGTTCTGGACCACCGCTGGATCCCCAGGTAATTTAAAGCATTTGGGGGGGGGTTCGGGAGGGTGGGGGATTTAATTTAAAGGGTCGGGGTGGGTTTTAGGGGGTCGGCTCACGATTTTAACGATTTTCACGATAGTTTACACACCCAAACGGCAACAATACGATTCCCTCCCCCTCCCAGCCGAAATCGATCGTTAAGACGATCGAGGACACGATTCACATCTCTAACGTTTGGTTGTTTTCTGGTTGGGGCTCTTATACAAAGGTGACAGAGCAATGTGGAATTGCTCTTCTGTTATTATTTGAAGTATCGTGTATGGCATTTGAAACTATACACATGTATTTTCTGAATTGTCGCCATCTTTTAATGACATCTGTTGTTCTCTTGCTTGATTATAATAAAAAAGATTTTAAAATCTTGACCTTAGTACACCAAGCAATATATGGAGTTCATAAAATCTGCTGCCTTTATACCTGCTCAGGCGGGCTTTACGCTCAAGGGGACAATGGCTATTGAGTGTCCCTGCTGCTTCCTCTTCAAGGCTGCAACCTGCTGGCGCTCGCTTTTCCCCAAGTGTCTTCTGTCCTCTGGAACAATCTCCCTGGGAATCTGCAGTCACAAGCGATTCTATGTGTTTTAGGAGGTCCTTAAAGGCACACTTATACAGTAAGGCTTTTAGCTGTTACTTTTAGTGTTTTTCTATCCTGTTTTCATGATGGTGCTATTTTATTGGTTTTTATCTTTATGTATTAATGAAGATATTTATCGTTATGCACAGCTGTGTGATTTTTTTTTTTTTGGCAAAATAGTTTTTATTGAGTCAAGAGCAACGATCAGGCCACAAAACAAACAAAACAGTTCCACTCCAGCCTTAGAGGTACAAGGGAAAATACCAAGCATAATCAAACACCTCTCAAAACAACATTTTCCCAGGAATTGTAAACAGTTTACAAACATTAACGTACCGACCGCTGACCCGTGACCCCTATTGTCTTTTCCCTTATTTTTCCCACCACAGACCCCGAATCAGCAATAGCGAAACCCCCCTCCCCCCTGAACAAAGCCCGCCGTGTAGAGCTTACTCTGCTCCCTACATGACTCCTCCCACCTAGCCCCCCTTCCCATCCATCTCCACCCCATACACACAGTTACCCACCCATCCCCACCCCCCCCCCTTCCGACCCAAGGTCCATGGATTAGATTAAGTCCAATCGTTAGAATATCCAGAGGTGAGCAAGTTAGCTTGAGCCCCGCCGGGGAGTCCATGAAAAAAAACTTGCCAACAGTCTTCATATGTCTGGTCCCGCGTGCGGTGCCCCGAAATGCAATCCAAACGCTCCATCTGCAGCTCAAAAGTCATCCTGGCAGACCAGGCCTCATCAGTAGGCTTACCCTGTGGTTCCACCCATACCGAAAGTATAGTCCTGCATGCCAACAACATCGCCAGCCTTGCAAACCTAGCTTTACCAAGTGGGCAGGGATTCACAGCATACAATGGGTGGGTAATCAACGCCCGTCCTTCACAACGGCCGTGCAGTCCAGTGCATTGAAAAATAGTCTGCAGCACCCGGGTCCAGAAGGGAGCAACCGTAGAACAAAGGAGAAGCCTGTGAATCAAGCCCCCCTCCTCCCCCCCACATTTGATACAGAGTGGGGTATCAGTGAGTCCCATCCGGAACCTCTTGACATCGTCGTAATAGGACAAATGCATTATACGATACTGTAGCTCCCTCAGCCCCAGGTCCGGATTGCGAGTATGCAGAGTCCGAAACCCATATTTCAGTTGCTCAGAAGTCACTGGGCTATGTAGAACCGATGTCCACCGGGAAGCCAAGACAGTTAGGTGATCCAGCCTTTTGTAATCCATACACAAGCGTTTCCAGCACTTTATCGAGTTAGTCACACTAATAGCGTCTGATATGGTAGTGGCAAAAAGGGATTCCGCAGCCACGTCGTCCGTGGACCAACGAAAAGTCTGAGTGTAATGACGTGCCTGCAGATACCCAAAATAATGCTTAGGAGACAGTTGGTGTGCTCCAGCCAAAGTTTGGAAGTCCAAGAGCTCATGCGTGCCTGAATCAAACAGGTGATATAGGTATTCCACGCCCCTTGAGGCCCAGAACTGAAAAATGCCACGGCAATCCCGCCCAGGGCGAAAATCCAAATTGCCCAGAAGCAGGGTCAAGAGCGAGGAAAGGCCTTTCAACCCAGACAATTGACGCAACCAACGCCAGGCCTTAATACATGGGGACAGCAGACATCTCGGGTATTGCAACGCTTGCAGTTTCTTCGCATCCACCTGAATGAGGGAAAGAGGCAACCAGGGAGCAGACATACTAGACAGCAACCCCTCTTCGCAATAACAGTACTTCCCCCTAAGCCATTCCCCCACGAACCTCAGCTGGCAAGCAGCGTTGTAAAGTCGAAAATCAGGCACTCCATACCCCCCCGCCTCCCGGGTCTGTTGCAAAACCGTATATTTTATCCGTGCACGTTTTCCCTTCCATAAGAACCGTGACAAACCCCCATGTAACCTCCGCACATCTCGAACCGTCAGCCATCAGGGGAGCATGTGGAGTAGATATAGAAGTTTAGGAACCAATATCATTTTAAGCAGTGTACACCTTCCGAAAAAACTCAGTGGGAGGAGGGTCCATGCCTGCAACTGCATTAAGATGGCATTTATTTTTTCCGCTATATTTAAATCATACAGAAGTCGCAGGTCCCGCGGGACCCACACCCCCAAATAGCGCAGCTTCCCGGGTGCCCACGTAAAGGGGAAAGGGGGTTGCCACCCATCTTGAAGCCCCGGTGTCAGGGCTAAGGCTTCAGATTTGGAGTAATTAATTTTTAACCCCGCAATGTCCCAAAAGTGGTCAAAAATGGTAATAATTACCGGCACACTTTGCCGTGGTCTCCCAACGAACAGCAGTATATCATCGGCAAATAAAGCCGTCTTAACCGAGTGACCACCCACACTGAGCCCCCAGAAACCCCTCTCCTCCCGTAACCGTAGCGCTAGGGGTTCTACTGCTAGAACAAAAAGTAGAGGGGACATTGGACATCCCTGCCGCACCCCACAGTGTAACCCAATAGGCTCGGTGAGGACCCCATTTAGCAAAAGCCGGGCACTAGGCGAACTGTATAAAGCCCGAAGCCAAAATGGGATTCAGCCGTGCCGCGAGCACTGCTGCCAAAATCTTTATGTCAACATTTAACAAAGAAATAGGCCGATACGAGCCCACTTCAGCAAGGTCTTTGCCCTTTTCGGGCAAAACCACAGTAACCGACTGATTCATCCCCGCCGGCAAAACCTGAGTGTTTACCACTTCATTGAAAAATTTAGACAGCGGAGCCAGGAAGTGGAATGTGAGCAGTTTATAATATTCCGCTCCCAGCCCATCTGGTCCCGCGGCCTTCCCCAATTTCAAACCTTGAATTACCGAATATACTTCCTGGTCTATAATGGGTTGGTTTAACAGCCGTTGCTGTGCGGAAGACAGCCGGGGCCACTGTATATGTTGAAAAAACTGAGCGGTGGTTTCAACATTTTGATCTTTTTGTCCATAGAGTTCCTTATAATATTCCCGAAACCTACTCTCAATCTCCTCCTGAGAGGTCACATATTGCCCCCCACGAGCCTTAAGCCTAACAATAATTGTCTTCTGACTACGTGGCCGTATCAAGTGCGCCATCATTTTACTAGGCCTATTCCCTTGTTTATACAGTTGGTATTTATAGTAGCGTAGGGACTTGGAGGCCCTTTGATATAGCTGAGTGTTCAGCGCCTCTCTAACCTGCTCAACCCGAGCTTTACTCACTGGGGACAAGTCATGCATATGCTGCCGCTGGGCACTCTTAAGTTCCGCCGTAAGGCGTAGAATCTCTGCATTCCGTTGTCGGTTAACCTTAGCAGTATAGGCAATAACATGGCCTCTCATGACCGCTTTCCCCGCCTCCCAAAACAATGTGGGGGAGACACCAGGGGTGTCATTAAATCTCGCATACTCTTTCCAGCTAGCTTGTAAATGCTCACGGAACGCAGTATCGTGGTATAGGTCAGGTCGCATGCGCCACGAAAAAGCCCCCGTTGTCTCCCACCGAAAGCCACCTGCAGGTGTATTGGGGCATGGTCTGACACATCAATGGCCCCTATGGTGGCCCCTTCCACCGTCGGGAAAAGCGCGTCAGCTACTAAAAAATAATCTAAACGCGAATAAGATTTTTGTGGGTTGGAGTAAAAAGTATAATCCTGCTCCATGGGGTGTAGTACCCGCCAAACATCTAGCAATTGAAGCTCCTGACATAAAAAGGGGATCCCCTGAGTCCCATCCAGCGTTGCGACCCGTCTAGAGGGATTACAGTCGAGTTGTTTGTCTGCAACAACATTAAAGTCCCCCCCCACAATAAGAGTATAGCCCGACAGAGCACTCAGCAGCTTCACCAGCTGAGAAAAAAAAGCATGAGAGTAGACATTTGGCGCATATATGTTGCAAAACGCGAGCCGTTGTTGGTGAAGAGTACCAGCCACTATCACATATCGCCCCTCCCGGTCATGGTAAGTTTTGGTCATCTGAAAAGCTAACTGCTTGTGCATGAGAATGGCAACGCCTCTCTTTCGTGTGGAATAGGAGGAGGACCAGCATTGCCCCACCCACTCCCTCCTCAACTTCCCATGTTCAGCCTCACTTAAGTGTGTTTCCTGAAGAAATACCACCTGGGACTTGGTTCTCTGAAACATCGTGAGCAATTTTTTTCGCTTAATGGGCGAGTGGATTCCATCTACATTTAAAGAAGATACTTTAACCCGCTCCATGACGGTCAAGGTATATATAGAGCCACATGGCCTCTACCACAGCCTCATTACTCTCGTCCTGAACGGGTCCGGGGCCTCCCAGCCTAAACCCCAAACGCCTCCGCACATACAGAAAAACATCCTGTTCCATGAACTCCAGCCCAAAAGTCCAAAACTGTTTCCCCTCCCCCGTACCCCAATCCCTCCAACCTGCCCGACTCTCCCCCCCCCCCACCCCCACCAACCCCTCATCCAGACCAGCATCCATACAACCCCATACAGTCCACCCAGCCCCAAGAAGCCCGGGACCTCTCGCCCCTCTCGTCCCCCCTCTGGGCGCGCCAAGGTCCCCTTCTCTCCAGCCCCCTCCCCCTTATTCTCCCTCCAACATGCCAAACTGTGTAACCAACATGCATGAAACAGTAACCAGTATCTTGTGCCCCTCACTATACAGACACATAGCTAAACAACCAATCTGAACAGAATAGAACCGTTGTCAAATCGCTGACGGTAATACAGTGCTTCCGCCGCTGAATTCCCCAAGGTCCAGAGACCATGAGGGCCAAACGTCCACGTGTTTCTCGATTCCGCCAGCATTAAGCTCCAGATGTAACCTCAAAAATTGCAAAAGGATTACAAAAAGGTGACTCCAAGATCAAAACAGTAATCATTCTGCAGCTGCCTGTGGCAATGTAGCAAGAAAAGCCGTCGCCTCCGCCTTGGTGTGGAGGAAAAGCACTTTGTTGTCATGCTGCACCCGCAATTTTGCAGGATACAGAAGGGCGAAGCGAATGCCTCGCTTGTGCAATTCTGTACAGGACGGCGTCATCTCTTTTCGAAGCGTCGCTGTAGCGGCCGAAAAATCGTTAAAGAGCAGCACTCGGTGCGTTTGGTATTCTACTGAGGGGGCCTTCCGAAACGCCCGGAGCAGCTGCACCTTGTGCGCCCAGTTGAGAATACGAGCCATCACCGGACGGGGTCTCTCCTGGGGCGCTCGGGGGGGGGGCCAATACGATGAATCCGCTCACAGCGCAGGTGATCCCCTGTGTATTGCAGACCCAAACGCTCCGGCAGCCATGTCTCCACAAAGTGCACTAAATCTTGTTCTGTAAGTGCTTCAGGCAATCCAATGATTTTAAGATTATTTCTGCGACATCTATCCTCCTGGTCTTCTAATTTAGCCAGCAAAGTGGCCTGGGAGGCCTGTAGCTCTGCCACCCTTCTCTCCGCCTCCGCCAATCTGTCCCCTTGGTCTGAAATGGCCTATTCAGCACCCTCCAGCCGTCGGGTCTGCCCCTCCAAGGTCTCCCGGATGCCATCCATAGAAGTTTGAATTTTTAACAGGCTCACCTCCAGCGCCGCCGTCACGCTGCCTGTAATCTGTCGAATGACATCCTCCGAGATGGTAGCTTGGACCTTGGGGCTTTCTGCTGCGGCCGCCATTTTAGCTGTACGGGGATGCAGAGTAGAGGCCGTTCGTTGGCTGCGTTGTCGCATCCCCTGCCCTCACGAGCTCAGATTTGTGGTGCCCCGAGCTCAGGAAAAGAATAGGAGCTCATGGGAGGGAACCAGCACCACCGGCAGGAATCCGTCGCTGGTAAACGCCGCGATCTCGGCGGACCACGTGGTCGGGGCTGTGGCCTGCTTCGCCCGTCTCCCGCTGTAAGGGACGCCCTCACAAAAAAAAACACACTCGCGCCCCAGAGCGCTCCCTCCTGCACCTCCAGATCCTGGCTGCTCCCAGACACAGTTTGGCAAATTTTCGCCGCGTTTGTCTCACATTTAAACGCCGCGATCTCGAAGGACCACGTGATCGGGGCTGCGGCCTGTTTCGCCCGTCTCCGCTGTAAGGTGCGCCCGCGCAAAAAAAAAACAATTCGCGCTCCAGAGCGCTCCCTCAGGCACCCCCAGATCCCGGCTGCTCCTAGACACAGTTTGGCGAATTTTCGCCGCGTTTGCCTCACATTTTTAGCACGTTAAGGGGGAGAGGGCTGCGGAGCTTTTCCTTATTGCCTCGCTCCGGCTGACGTCATCACCGGAAGTCAGCTGTGTGATTTTAAATATGTTGTCATCACCTCAAACAGATTGTTCGGTGAGATAGCAGGCTATACATTTTTACATAAAGAAACAAATAAATACAATTTTTATACTATAATAGAGAAGATGAAAGTGTTTGCCAATGTGCTTCAGAACTTTCTAATTCTTGCTGCATAATCAACTCCAGAGCTTCTGCGGGACACTGTGCAGCTCTGCCTGAGACCTGTTGTCCATCTTCTAGGATGGCAAGACCACCCACAGTGCCTAGGATTAAGAGAAACCTAAATCTATCACTGAAAGGAGAGGGTAAAAGATAGCAAGTGGGAGAGAGAGTAGAAAAGGGGAAAAGAGAGGGAGAGAGGGGGAAAGAAGAAGAGGAAGAGAGGCATGCTGGAATGACCCCCATGCAGGCAATGGTCACAGTTATCTCTTTCCACAACTTCTCCTTTGCTGGCATGGGCCTTTGATGGTTTCTTACCCTAGGCATGGTGAGTTGTGCTGCAGGAGCTACTCTACACACCGGTTCTCAACCCAGTCATTGGGACACACCGAGCCAGTCATGTTTGCAGGATATCCTCAATGAATATGTATGAAATAGATTTGCGTACAATTGAGGTAGTGCCTGCAAATCTCTCTCGCGCATATTCATTGTGGATATCCTGAAAACCTAAAAAACAAAGAGGTAGGCAATCTATATTGGCCGTCAGGTAAACAAAAAGGAATAGATGCCTTAATCTTTTCCAAATATTTATTAGAGTGGAGACGTATTCTTAAAATGCCCAACTCAGGCCGAGTTTGGCAGCTCAACAGCCGCTGCCTCAGGGGCTTGAATAATCAAGAATCTCAGGTGAATTAAAACCTTCAAAGGAAAGTCACTATGAACCCACACTGAAAGATAACTAGTGAAACGCCGTCATGTATTCAGTCCCTACTCGCAGTGACTTTGAACAATCTAGCTGTACTCCTTTACTTCAGGTAACACAAAACAATATTATTCACCTTACTTCAGTTTGGCGCAAACCTTTACTCTTTGGAGGTCTTTGTAATTGGTAGCTCTCTTTCACTCTCTACTTCCTGGGGCCTTATCAAACTCTCTCTGCCCTGCTAACTTAACACCTGGCTAAAGGGAACTCCCCTGGACCAGAATCCCTTGCAGTGTTGATTCTTAAGGACTGGGCCAGCTCCCTATGTGGTCCTTTAAGGTGGTTAGAGAGAGTTTCTTATCGACTTCTTCACATACCCTCCCCTTCAGCTCATCCTTGTCAAGCATCTAGTCATGTCTGGGCTAACTCCTGGCTCAGCCTGAAGAGCACCCCCTTTTGGGCAGACGACTCCAGTTATCCATGAGCTGACCCCATGGGATTGAAAACTGGGGACAATTTTGTCCTAGGATTATTGGATATGGGGAGTTTCATGAAAGATACCCACTTCCATCATGGCCTATCCTGCTGGATTTGTTAACAGGATCTGACTGGTTAGATATTTCTGTTTGTCCCCGTCTATACATGCCAGTGTTTCTTTCCTCTTGTGGTTGATATGCTTCTCCTGAAGCAAGTCCTCACGAATGAGAGTCTTGCCACACCCCGAATTAACCAGCACTTGGGTGGGCACCATCTAATTTGACTTGATTATAAAGTCCTTAAACTTTGCATGAAGAGTGCCCCATTCACGCTCCCAGTCATTATTTTCATTCTGAGGCCCTAGCCCCAACTCAGGTTCTCTTCCATGTTGCTCTGCAACTTTGTGTTTGAGCTCCATACCTTTACACCAGGGATATCCCTCCTCTATGTGTTTCTCCACCAAATAGAACAAACAAGTCTGTGGAGTAGGTCACCCCCTGCACGGCCCCCTCCCTTCCAAGGGCTCCCCCTCATCGGCCCATCAATATGGGCATTGCTCTTCATTATGACCATTCTCCGTGCAAAGGGCACAGAGGGCAGAGGCATTCATCCCCCCATTCCTGGGCTGCTCCAGCCTCTCTACAGTTCCCTTTTTCCTTTGACTTGAGAATCACCCCTGTTTAGCAGACTTGCTTTTTCTCCTATGTATTTCACCTTCTAATGTCAGCTGGGCCATTAGGTTGATGGCCATATTTCCGCTTCCCTCATAGTGACAGGCCCTTGCCAAGAGACTTCTCTGACCACAGTTAAAGCATGTGGAAGGGACTGGGCCCTGGGTTCTAGGCCTGAAAGAAGAAGTAATTACCTCAGACAAACGCTGCTGGGGAGTTTCATTCTCTGTGCTACGCCAGAAGGGTTGCATAGGTTGCCTTTCTAGCCTCCTTAGACTGTGGGGCATTAATTGTGCCTGATGGAAGCCTTCCACCATTTCTAGGGTTCTTTTCAATGTGAGACCTGTGTGACAGCAGACCCAGTACCACATGGGGCAATCAAGCCCATCCAGGAACTGCTCCAGAAGCACCTGTTGGGCTACTTCTAGTACGGTCTTTGCTTCTGGTTGCAACCATTTCCAGCCGGCATATTTTGGGCTGTGAAAGAGATTTTGGGGGCTCTCCCTGAGCTGCAGGGCACCCTGATGGAACTGCTGCTGGTACTTTTCTGAGGTATTCCCAGCTCTCTCCAGTATAGCGGCCTTGACATCTGCATAGGTGGCCCTCTCATTCCAGCTGGCTGCTTGGAAAGCTACATGACTTCTGACCATGAGCAAGTTTGCCAGGTAGGTTGTCCAACTCATTTCAAAGGTTTTAGGAAGACCACTGGCGATGTGAGGCATTGGGGTTGCCTGTGGTATCCTGTTCAGAGCAGGCAGCACAGCCTCCGCTATCTGAAGTAATACTGTGTGCTGCTGCGTCACCTGCTCTTGTAACAGCTACTGCTGGACTGGTTAATTTGTATTTGCAGGGCATTCTCTAATTACTGCTGGCCAGAAGCAAGGACCTAGATCATCTGCTAAATTCTGTTGTTCTTGTGCTGACCCAGTTACTACCTGTCCGGGAACAGGAGAACCTGCTGGCCTATCCAGCCCTTACTCACTCTTTGACCCCCTGACCAGCCAGGTGGGAATAGCCCCCTTGTCCTGTGCACAAAGCAGGGTTGGAACCGAGCTAGGAAAGAAATCCACTGCAGAGCTTTCTTTCTTCTTCTTGTGGCCTGCAGCCTCTGTCTGTTTTTTTAACCTTATTTGCTCTTCCCTTGTAGAAGCCCCTTCTTCTTTCCCAACCTATTTCTTTAGGCAGGTTACACACACACAATCAGCTTTTCACTTTCCTCCGGAGGCTTTGGGTATTCTCTCTTTCCCAGGGGTAAGAAAAAAAAATCCCATGAAGGACACCATATGTGGCAGCTTGAGTGGTGAGTGGCTGGCTGAGAGCCAGAGAAACAACAGAAAGGCTCTGGCTGTGGCTCAAGTGTGATTTATTCACAGTGGGATTAATTTCAAACAATCTGGCTGCACGCCTTCACATAAGAACATAAGAAATTGCATTGCTGGGTCAGAGCAAGGGTCCATCAAGCTCAGCATCCTGTTTCCAACAGTGGCCAAACCAGGCCATAAGAGCCTGGCAAGTACCCAAAAACTAAGAAGAGCCCATGCTACTGATGCAATTAATAGCAGTGGCTATTCCCTAAGTAAACTTGATTAATAGCAGTTAATGGACTTCTCCTTCAAGAACTTATCCAAACCGTTTTTGAACCCAGCTACACTAACTGCTCTAACCACATCCTCTGGCAACAAATTCCAGAGCTTTATTGTGCGTTGAGTGAAAAAGAATTTTCTCCGATTAGTCTTAAATGTGCTACTTGCTAACTTCATGGAATGCCCCCTAGTCCTTCTATTATTCAAAAGTGAAAATAACCAAGTCACATCTACTCGTTCAAGACCTCTCATAATCTTAAAGACCTCTATCATATCCCCCCTCAGCCGTCTCTTCTCCAAGCTGAAAAGTCCTAACCTCTTCAGCCTTTCCTCATAGGGAACCTGTTCCATCCCCTTTATCATTTTGGTAGGCCTTCTCTGTACCTTCTCCATCGCAATTATATCTTTTTTGAGATGCGGCGACCAGAATTGTACACAGTATTCAAGGTGCGGTCTCACCATGGAGCGATACAGAGGCATTATGACATTTTCCCTTCTATTAACCATTCCCTTCCTAATAATTCCCAACATTTTGTTTGCTTTTTTGACTGCTGCAGCACACTGAGCCGACGATTTTAAAGTATTATCCACTATGATGCCTAGATCTTTTTCCTGGGTGGTAGCTCCTAATATGGAACCTAACATCGTGTAACTACAGCAAGGGTTATTTTTCCATTATTGTTGTGTGCAGATAGCACACAACAATATTGCTCACCTTACTTCAGGTATGGTGCAAACCTTTATTCTTGGGGTGTCCTTGTAATCTTTATTTATTTAGACAGTTTATAAACTGTCATTCCATGTATAGATCACAATAGTTTACAAAGTGACATTCATAGGTATAACTCAACAAACAAACAATGATTGGTTACAGGGGTGGTAATCATAGGCAGGCATTAATATCTATCAAGTGAAATTATCTAGTAGTTATTAATAATTGATCTAGTACAAGGTAATGAGTGTTGCAGTCTAGGAAGCTGCAGTCCTGGTGTGGACCCTTGAGCCGAACTACCCTGGGTAGAGTAGCTCGGGAGGCGGAGCCTCAGGCACAGATCTTCACCCGGGAACCGGGAACCCCCCAGGAGGAGCCTGTAGGGTCCCAGAACCTTGGGACTTAGGAGTACAGTCTCAGTCTCTATGGAAAGGCCTGGGTAAAGGTAAATCACAGAGTCCAGAAGCAGGGAGCAGGTAGGCCCAGCGAGAGCGGGGCAGACAGGTAACGGGATTAGAGTCTGTATAGTCTCGTAGGATGTGACCTGCAGAAGGCAGGACCGGAGCCAGTAGCGTGTAGAGGCCCAGACCTGGCAGAGAGTAGAAGGAGACAAACCCCAAGACAGACTGGCAGTCAGTGGAGGCAGTCCTGGGAGCAGGCCGGGGTCAGAGGCTGGCGGCAAGCAGGAGCAGAGTCGGGCACAAGCTGAAGTCAATGGCGGGCTGCAGGCAGAGACGGAGTCGGGTACACGCTGAGGTCAGTGGCAGGCGGCAGGCAGAAGCGGAGTCAGGAACGAGCAGAGGTCAAAGGCAGGCGGCAGGCAGAAGCGGAGTCAGGAACGAGCAGAGGTCAATGGCAGGCGGCAGGCAGAAGCGGAGTCAGGAACGAGCAGAGGTCAACCGGGAAGCAGTACAGCAGAAGTGCAACTAAGAACTACAAGCAGTAGCGACCCTCGTTGCAAGGCAATGAGAAGACCGATGAACGCCGGTTAAATCAGGCTTGGGGCGTGACGTTGTTAACCCAGGCGGGGCCAGACTTCCGGTGAGCGTGCGTCCATAAAGCGCGTCCTTGCGCACATGCGGGGCCGCAGAGAGATGGCCCAGCAATGGCGGACGCCCCAAAGACCCAGCAGAGCCGCGGGAGCGGCGTTCCCGGCATCGGAGGTGAGCCTTGAATACAGCAATTAGGGGGGAAGCGGTGGAGACCGCAACAATGAGTATAGAAAATTAAAATTATGGTCTCCCTCACAAGCATTCAATATATTTATATTATTTATTAAAATAAAAATTAAATAGTGGTAAACTTGTGCTGCTCGCTGCCTTTTGGTGCAACTTCCACATCAACGAGTTCTGGATGGAGAGAAAAGCAAAGCTTCTTCCCTTTAGTCAGCTCCAGCCTTTCCTCTCCCTCTTTTATCTTCTCCAACTCTTTTTCACTTTTTCCTCTTCTGCCTTCTCATCCTTCTCCCTGCCCTGCAATAACTCAATGTGGTAATCTTTCACCAATGTTCAACAAGTAGCTTTGAAGACCAGGACTTTACACCAGGCCAACAGAACTAGCATTTATGGGGCTACTGCACCACTGAGGCTTGGTCAGTCTACATGGGTTTTAAAATTCTACCATTGTAATAGCTAAGCACTAGAAATAAGCGTTAGTGTGGAAAAATTATAAAACAAAAAACCCCAAGAGGTACATGTTATTTGGTTAGTACACATGGCAAGATCGTCCAGTTCCCAGATCGTTCAGTACATCAGCCTTTAATGTTAGTTTGAAAACAATCCTCTAACTCAAGCATGATAATGTTTACATGTAACAGCATGTGACACATAATTTTGTTTTTGCTTGTTTTTCTATTAAGGTTAAAGATATTGAAAAGAAATTTAAAGAGCTCCTAATTGAGAACCAGATCCAGGAAGACCCAAATATGGCATCCTGTGATATTAGAGAACGCATGGAAACCCTTCAGCATCACCTTCTCATACAGTATTATGCCGAGAAGAATTTGCCCCATTGGAGTCTCAGTAGTCTGATCAGAACTTTGACTAATCAGAATCTCTCCTTGAGAGAAACCCTCAGTCTCATCCAGACTATAATCCAACTAAGACTTGAAGAGTTGGATATCGTTAAGTTACTGCCTTCTAGTACAGAAATTGATGATAAATCGAGCTGCATTATCCATATCATCCACATTCTGTACAAAACAAACAAGACCTTAGCAAGGAAACTCTCAAGAACGGTCTTCTCTGAGCTCTCCAGCATGAGCCAGGACTACCTCAGTCAGATATTATTCAACGGAATATGGACCCCCATACAGGCTGTTATCTTTAGTCTTCAGGTTCCTCTAGCCATCAATTCACAGGAAAAAGTAGAGAGAATTCTCCAGAAGGTTCAGACTTACCACATAGATGCCATCTCTGCCACTGCTGCTCTTAAAGAAGGAGATCCCCTGGATTATATTCAAATACATGTGAAGAAAGAAAAAGACAAAAATACACAAACTATTCTGGATGAGATGAGAGGAAATAAATATCCAGAAGAAATCCTGTGTATTCTTGAACCAATTCTTGGGAGGTTGGAAATCCAGATTCCTCAGTACTGGTCTAACATTACGCAGTTAGAGTTTAATGATGAAATGAAGAGGGAAGGTATAGCTATAACTAAGTCCGTGGACTTTACAAATCCAGATCAGGAAAAGCTGACTCAGATTCTTCTTGGTTTATCAATTGCTGTTCAGGATGTTACCACCACTGTAACAAAATCTGGTGAGAAAATAGAAGGCTATTTGCCAAGATTTACTCAGCTGGCATCTCTAGTGACTCTTCTTGTTTCCAAGACTCCAGAAAACAGTGGCTGCCTCTTGGAGATTGCAACTGGGGAAGGAAAATCTACTATTGTGGCTATGCTTGCTCTTATCCATGCCATCCGGGGAAAGAAAGTTGATGTTATAACAAGTAACCCAGTACTTGCACGTCGTGACAAAGAAGACTGGGAGAAACTGTTTAAGATGTTTGATGTGTCTTGTAGTGTAATACCTCCAGCAGGATTGGAAGAATGCACAGATTCACAACAACGAGACAAGGCCATAAGAGAGGCATATAAGGCTGACATTCTGTATGGGACGGTCAGTAACTTCGCTGCTGACATCCTCAGGCAGGAGTTTGAGAAGACGAAAACTCGAGAAGATCGACCATTTGATGTGGCCATTATTGATGAGGTTGACTACATGACCTTAGACAGTGGTGTGCAAGTCACGTACCTCTCACATGCAGCCACTGGGATGAGACATTTAGAACAAGTGCTGGCTGCTATTTGGGCAAAGGTCTGCACATGCCAACAGATAGAAGACGCTGAGACTGGAGAACGTGTTTGGATAACAGGAGCCCAGTATTTTCACAAAGCTGCAGTAACAGCTGTGATGGGGTCTGAGACATCTGAGCATTTCAACCCACAGGACATTCTGATATCTGGGCTGCAGCTCAGGATCTTCACTGAGGAAGATATTGAAAAACTTGCATCTAAAGTAAATGAACCAAGTCAAGAATCACAAGATTCTGAAATTAAGGAAATCATGGATAAACTTGAACCTTCTCAACAGCGAGATCTTTTAACTGTCTTCCAAGCAGTTTTGGAAAACAATGTACTGTTTGAATGCCATGAAGTACAGAATGGTAAAGCTGTGAGATGTGATACAAATGCCACAGTTACCCATGATAACAAGATCCGTATGCTCCTTCTGGAACATGGCCTGGCCTGTTTGATGATAACAGAAGACGAATTGATAACAGCAACAGTTAGTGAAATAGAATCCAAACTTAGATTCTCCGATGTCTATACACCTCCAAAGAGAAATGAGAAAACTGATGAGAACTTCCTTGTCCTGCCAGGATGTATGAAGGAATACACAAGAAACAGACTACCAGTCTTTGTGGGAAATGCTTTGAAAGCCATTTTAATGAAGAATAAACGAGAGTACATGATAGAGTCTGCTATAGATCCAGGGAAAGACAAAACTGTTTCAGAGAATCAAGAATATGATGGAATTATTCCAGTTGACTTCAGAGCTACAGGAATACTTGAGAAGAACAAACGCTGGGGTGATGGTCTACAACAGTTTCTGGAGATGAAACATCAGTTGGCGATCTCACCTTTAACAAATGTAACTAATTTTATGTCTAATTTCCATTTCTTCCAGCGATACACTAAAGGCACTGGAATGTTTGGAGTCTCTGGGACATTAGGAGACGAGGCAGAAAAAGAGTTCCTTAGAAAACATTACAAAACCTCTTGTTTTCCAATCCCAACCCACCGTCACACAAAGAGAGTTGAGTTGCCAGTTCTTC
The DNA here is from genome assembly GCF_901001135.1 of Rhinatrema bivittatum. Taxonomy (NCBI): domain Eukaryota; kingdom Metazoa; phylum Chordata; class Amphibia; order Gymnophiona; family Rhinatrematidae; genus Rhinatrema; species Rhinatrema bivittatum. The sequence goes on from NC_042615.1 coordinate 833,720,201, forward strand.
AGGTAGAAGGAGGAAGGGATACTTGGATCAGAGCAATTTGTGACTGTGTCAAGGACAGAACCAGTGAAAAGCAGTGGGTCAAAGGTCAAGCCACATTAGTAGTTTGTGAAGATGTCAAAACAGCTGATGAACTTAAGATGAAATTATTAGAATATGAAGCTGTTCCCAGTTCAGACAGAGTAACAATGTATACAAGAAGTGATAAACACAATGTGGAAAACAGAAAATTTAACTCTGGAGATGTTATTATTGCAACTAATCTCGGTGGAAGAGGGACAAACTTTAAAATCACCAAAGATGTGAATGAGAGTGGTGGTCTGTGTGTGATTCTTGCACATTTCCCTAAAAACATGAGAGTTGAGAAGCAAATATTTGGGCGTACATCTCGGAAAGGAAATCCAGGGATGGTGCAGATGGTATTAAATTATGAAGGCCTAGCACCAAGCTATCAAGATCAACCAGTAGAGATCATGAGACAACTGAGGGAAAATTATGAGAAGAGCTGCATCGCTGACATGGAGAATGACGAGTTGCTGGAGGTCGGTATGCGGGAGGAATTATTTAATTTATTCTGCAATCTTCTTACTGAGCTTGATGAAAATTACTCCAAGGTTGAAAAGCTGGATATTTTCACGTGCTCTGACACAAACCTTCTACGCACTATCTTTGGTTCTTACAAGGTTAAAATGGACTTAAAGCCAGCTTTGAATGCAATAAAGGAGACCTGGGCCCTGTGGCTCACACTCCGTGAGAAAGACATTGATAACCATATGAATTTAGATCAACTAAAGAATGACCTTAGTCAAGTAGTCAAGAAGAAGATAGATGAAGTCCTGAAAGGGAACTCTAGTAACATTTATGACTTCACTAAACTGGCTCTGGATCGTATGTACTTACACAATGTGGATAAAGGTAATGATTATGGAGCATTAAAGTACTGGGAGAAAGCAAAGCACACTGATCCAGTGTATAGTGCTGTCTCACTGTACAATCAGGCATACATTACAGTAAACCTGGGAAGTAATGGCTACATACAGAAAGCAATTGATTTATTGAATGAAACTAAGAGGACAATGGATATTTACATTTCTGAGCAAACAAACACAACAGTAGCTTCTCAATTGTCCTGTATCGCACAGTTTGAGCCTCACCACAAAGAAGAACCAAACTTCACAAAGCAAATGCAAACTCGAAACAGCTTGCTTAAGTCCTGGAATGATTATATTGACAAATCTGTAGCAAAGTTATCAGAACTTCAGAAGAAGAAAGAGGATGCAATCACTAAAGATGTGGCAGTTTTCTCACTGTCTGACAGTCCTGACTATATAACCACAAATGAACTCAACACATTGTATGACATGGGCCTGGCTTTTGTCTTTGAAGTAGAGAAGAAGCCCAAGTTTTGCATTGATGCTCTGATCTGCGCAATCCTTGGGGCTCTGCAGATTCTGGCCGGGATCCTGGTGTGTGCTCTCTCCTTCGGGACAGCCACTCAGTTTGGGATGGGGCTGATTTCCGAGGGCATTTCTGACATGATATCTGGGATAGTTGGTATGGTGACGGGATCCTTTAGTTGGATGGAATGGGCCTGCTCCAAAGCCATCAGCCTTGCGATCTCCTTGGTGACTGCAGGAATTGGTGCGATTAAGAGCATGGTAACGACTGTATACAAAGTCACAAAAAGTTTGGTGACAGGAGCCAAAAGCTTTGCATCTGTGGCAGACGATATCATTCGATCAGGAAAAGCCATATTTACTTCAGTCAAAAGCGGTGTAAAATCAGCGGTCTCTTCAGTCACCAAACAGTCACTGTCCCAGTCAATGAAGACCCTGGCATCGAGCTCGGCAGTAAGGAACAACTTTATACAAGCTGCAAAGTATGCCGGGCAGGAAATCCTCAAAGAAGGGGTGATGACGGTCTTAGAGTTTGGAGCAGAAAAGACAATAGCAGCCACTTTCCAGGCCATGTTTAAGAGCAGCTTGAAGCAGACGGTTTCCTCGGCAATCAGAGAGAATACCACAGTGAGGAAATACCTCATCAAGTTCATCGTCGTTCACTCAGTACCTGCGGGAGTCTTAAACACAAAGAATCCGAGAACATTTACAATTATATCTTCTCATAAACAAAATATGAAATTCATGGTAAAAGGTGTCTGCAAATCAGCTATTTATGATGTCACGAATGATTTTGCCACCCTCAATAAAGTGATGTCTCATCTGCAAACTGTAAAATCAATAGCACTGATAGTGATGAAGGACGCCAAGGTTAAAGGATCTATACTGAAAGCCACTAAGCTTGTTGCAGAACTAGGAAAATATACAGCTGACTTTGCCAAGATGCTGAATGCCATCCCTACTAAAGACATCATTGACAACAGAGTGGTACCACTCATGGTTCAACAAATTGATGCCAGCCTTTCTGCATCTCAGTACAAGGAAGATGCTCGGGGTAGTATTCCTGACGTGCAAAGTCTGCAAGAGGACTTGTTGGTCACTGCTTGTGAGGAATTATCCAGTGGATTCACAGAACTCGTGGCAGGCCGCTTAACAGGACTAATCAGCAAAATTGCCAAAAAAGAGTTTGGACACCATGTCACAAAGACCGTGGGCAATATTGTAGGAAGCCAAAAAACTGAACGATTCTTTGCTGATCAAAAACATGGGCAAGAAATGAAAAAGATAACACCTGGGGAAGGAAAACAGAAGCTAACAGAGTCTCAGCAGAAGAACTTTGACGAATACGTGAAGAAGCTTCAGGAGGAGACACGTCCGGCTACAGAACTGGATCTGCATATTCTTACCAAGAGCAACCTGATGCAGGGAGAGACAATCAGGATCCTCGTGGTGGATGAAAAGGGGAAAAAACTCTCCACTGAGACATATCCTGGAAAAGACAGCTCAGCAGGGACCATCACACTGCAGCTAACCAAAGTGAGAGAGCAAACAGGAAGGTAAGAGCTAGAGACAGCTCAGCAGGGACCATCACACTGCAGCTAACCAAAGTGAGAGAGCAAACAGGAAGGTAAGAGCCAGAGACAGCTCAGCAGGGACCATCACACTGCAGCTAACCAAAGTGAGAGAGCAAACAGGAAGGTAAGAGCTAGAGACAGCTCAGCAGGGACCATCACACTGCAGCTAACCAAAGTGAGAGAGCAAACAGGAAGGTAAGAGCTAGAGACAGCTCAGCAGGGACCATCACACTGCAGCTAACCAAAGTGAGAGAGCAAACAGGAAGGTAAGAGCTAGAGACAGCTCAGCAGGGACCATCACACTGCAGCTAACCAAAGTGAGAGAGCAAACAGGAAGGTAAGAGCTAGAGACAGCTCAGCAGGGACCATCACACTGCAGCTAACCAAAGTGAGAGAGCAAACAGGAAGGTAAGAGCTAGAGACAGCTCAGCAGGGACCATCACACTGCAGCTAACCAAAGTGAGAGAGCAAACAGGAAGGTAAGAGCTAGAGACAGCTCAGCTGGGACCATCACACTGCAGCTAACCAAAGTGAGAGAGCAAACAGGAAGGTAAGAGCTAGAGACAGCTCAGCAGGGACCATCACACTGCAGCTAACCAAAGTGAGAGAGCAAACAGGAAGGTAAGAGCTAGAGACAGCTCAGCAGGGACCATCACACTACAGCTAACCAAAGTGAGAGAGCAAACAGGAAGGTAAGAGCTAGAGACAGCTCAGCAGGGACCATCACACTGCAGCCTACAGGGTAAGAGGGAGTACATGCTGGAGGAGCTGCAAGGCTGCTGTCTTCCTCCTCTTGGGCAGGGAGGGGGCGAATTGGGGTTTGCTGATGGGGAGGGGGGAGTGAATGAAAAGAACAGGGATCACAGGAGGAAGTAAGGGAACAATGGGGGAGAGTGAGTGAAGTGGAGGGAAGTGAAGCAGGGTGAGTCAGGCATTTGGGGGGAGAGCATGAATCAGGCAGGGTAAATTGAGGGGTTTGTGGGGTAGGGGGTAGAGAGTGAAGCAGGGTGAGATGTTTGTGGAGGAAACCAGATGAAGGGACCAGGGTGAGTGAAGGGTTTGAGGGATGAGTGAATTGGGATAAGTAAGGGGTGAGTGGTGTCTGTGGGGAGGGGGAGTGAATGTGTGAATGTAGAGTTTGTGGGGAGAACCAGGGTGAGTGATGGGTTTGAGGGATGAGTGAACTGGGATAAGGTAGGAGTGAGTGGTTTGTGTGGGGAGGGGGAGTGAATGCGTGAATGTAGAGTTTGTGGGGAGAACCAGGGTGAGTGAAGGGATTGAGGGGTGAGTGAACTGGGATAAGGTAGGGGTGAGTGGTTTGTGTGGGGAGGGGGAGTGAATGGGTGAATGTAGAGTTTGTGGGGAGAACCAGGGTGAGTGATGGGTTTGAGGGATGAGTGAACTGGGATAAGGTAGGGGTGAGTGGTTTGTGTGGGGAGGGGGAGTGAATGCGTGAATGCAGAGTTTGTGGGGAGAACCAGGGTGAGTGAAGGGTTTGAGGGATGAGTGAATTGGGGTAAGGTAGGGGTGAGTGGTTTGTGTGGGGAGGGGGAGTGAATGGGTGAATGTAGAGTTTGTGGGGAGAACCAGGGTGAGTGAAGGGTTTGAGGGGTGAGTGAATTGGGATAAGGTAGGGGTGAGTGGTGTGTGTGGGGAGGGGGAGTGAATGTGTGAATGCAGAGTTTGTGGGGAGAACCAGGGTGAGTGAAGGGTTTGAGGGATGAGTGAACTGGGATAAGTTATGGGTGAGTGGTTTGTGAGGGGAGGGGGAGTGAATGGGTGAATGTAGAGTTTGTGGGGAGAACCAGGGTGAGTGAAGGGATTGAGGGGTGAGTGAACTGGGATAAGGTAGGGGTGAGTGGTTTGTGTGGGGAGGGGGAGTGAATGGGTGAATGTAGAGTTTGTGGGGAGAACCAGGGTGAGTGATGGGTTTGAGGGATGAGTGAACTGGGATAAGGTAGGGGTGAGTGGTTTGTGTGGGGAGGGGGAGTGAATGGGTGAATGTAGAGTTTGTGGGGAGAACCAGGGTGAGTGAAGGGTTTGAGGGATGAGTGAACTGGGATAAGGTAGGGGTGAGTGGTTTGTGTGGGGAGGGGGAGTGAATGGGTGAATGTAGAGTTTGTGGGGAGAACCAGGGTGAGTGAAGGGTTTGAGGGGTGAGTGAATTGGGATAAGGTAGGGGTGAGTGGTTTGTGTGGGGAGGGGGGAGTGAATGGGTGAATGTAGAGTTCGTGGGGAGAACCAGGGTGAGTGAAGGGTTTGAGGGGTGAGTGAACTGGGATAAGGTAGGGGTGAGTGGTTTGTGTGGGGAGGGGGAGTGAATGGGTGAATGCAGAGTTTGTGGGGAGAACCAGGGTGGGTGAAGGGTTTGAGGGGTGAGTGAATTGGGATAAGTTAGGGGTGAGTGGTGTGTGTGGGGAGGGGGAGTGAATGTGTGAATGGAGAGTTTGTGGGGAGAACCAGGGTGAGTGAAGGGTTTGAGGGGTGAGTGAATTGGGATAAGGTAGGGGTGAGTGGTTTGTGTGGGGAGGGGGAGTGAATGCGTGAATGCAGAGTTTGTGGGGAGAACCAGGGTGAGTGAAGGGTTTGAGGGGTGAGTGAATTGGGATAAGTTAGGGGTGAGTGGTGTGTGTGGGGAGGGGGAGTGAATGTGTGAATGGAGAGTTTGTGGGGAGAACCAGGGTGAGTGAAGGGTTTGAGGGGTGAGTGAATTGGGATAAGGTAGGGGTGAGTGGTTTGTGTGGGGAGGGGGAGTGAATGGGTGAATGTAGAGTTTGTGGGGAGAACCAGGGTGAGTGAAGGGTTTGAGGGGTGAGTGAATTGGGATAAGGTAGGGGTGAGTGGTTTGTGTGGGGAGGGGAGTGAATGGGTGAATGTAGAGTTTGGGGAGAACCAGGGTGAGTGAAGGGTTTGAGGGATGAGTGAATTGGGATAAGGTAGGGGTGAGTGGTTTGTGTGGGGAGGGGGAGTGAATGCGTGAATGCAGAGTTTGTGAGGAGATCCAGGGTGAGTGAAGGGTTTGAGGGGTGAGGGAAATGGGATAAGGAGGGGTGAGTGGTTTGTGTGGGGAGGGGGAGTGAATGGGTGAATGCAGAGTTTGTGGGGAGAACCAGGGTGAGTGAAGGGTTTGAGGGGTGAGTGAATTGGGATAAGGTAGGGGTGAGTGGTTTCTGTGGGGAGGGGGAGTGAATGGGTGAATGCAGAGTTCGTGGGGAGAACCAGGGTGAGTGAAGGGTTTGAGGGGTGAGTGAATTGGGATAAGGTAGGGGTGAGTGGTTTGTGTGGGGAGGGGGAGTGAATGCGTGAATGCAGAGTTCGTGGGGAGAACCAGGGTGAGTGGGAGGTTTCGGGAGGGGGGGAGGGTTGACCAGGATGAATGAGAGGATGAGATGGGGAGGAAGTGAAAGAGGGAATGAAAAGGGCTTAGAAGATGGGATAAGAGAGAGAGAGGATGGGGTGTGATTTTGGGGGGGGTGTAGAAACCTTCTTTCCTCCTCCATCCCATCCCAATCTTTCCTCCTTCTCTTCCACTCCCATCCCTAATATTCCTTTCCTTCCTGATCCCTCTTCTTCTTTCCTCCCTGGACCCTTCCTCGTCTCTCTTCCCCTCCTGCCTTAGATTCCTCCTTCAATTCCCTCTGCAATATCCTCTCTCCTCTCTCCCCATTCCCAGACAGTAAGAGCCACGTAAATTAACTGGATACAGAAATGTCTGAAAATGGCGGAATTGGTGTAAAGAAAGAATGAATGCATTTATTTATTTATTTTTATTTAAAAACTTTTCTATACCGTCGTTTAGTAAAGCACCGTCACAAGGGTTCACAATGAGGCACGTAAATAAATATTTGGTGAAATTCTTACTAACAATGTGCCAGAATATTTATGGGTAACAAGTATTCATAATCTAAGGTGTATGCTGTGGGATCTGGATCTTGTCCTTTTTAAAGGTTAATAGGAAACCATACAACCATTGCACTATTTACTACAGATCTCTTAAGTTATTCCATTATAATGTTAGGTAAAAATGATATTGTATACTTATAGGTGTGGTATACTGTGACTTTAGCTTGTTCATTTAGACTTCAGAATCTCCATTCTCCTTGTAAAATGCTTTCTTGAAAAGCCATGTTTTCAAACTTTTTTTTAAAGAGTTTTAGATCTCTCTATAATCTTGTTTCCAGTGGCAATGAATTCCATAGTGCTGGTGGCAATGAATTCCGTAGTGCTGGTGGCAATAATTCCATAGTGCTGGTGGCAATGAATTCCATAGTGCTGGTGGCAATAATTCCATAGTGCTGGTGGCAATAATTCCGTAGTGCTGGTGGCAATGAATTCCATAGTGCTGGTGGCAATAATTCCGTAGTGCTGGTGGCAATGAATTCCATAGTGCTGGTGGCAATAATTCCGTAGTGCTGGTGGCAATGAATTCCGTAGTGCTGGTGGCAATAATTCCGTAGTGCTGGTGGCAATGAATTCCGTAGTGCTGGTGGCAATAATTCCGTAGTGCTGGTGGCAATGAATTCCATAGTGCTGGTGGCAATAATTCCGTAGTGCTGGTGGCAATAATTCCATAGTGCTGGTGGCAATGAATTCCATAGTGCTGGTGGCAATGAATTCCGTAGTGCTGGTGGCAATGAATTCCATAGTGCTGGTGGCAATAATTCCGTAGTGCTGGTGGCAATGAATTCCATAGTGCTGGTGGCAATGAATTCCGTAGTGCTGGTGGCAATGAATTCCATAGTGCTGGTCCGGCTAATGATAGGGCTCGTTCTCTGACTTGGGTCAGTTTTGCTGTCTTGATTGATGGGATGGGTAGTAGAGCTTTATTAGCTGATCTGAGATTTCTCTGTGGGAAGTGTAGGCGTAGTGCTGTGTTTAACCAGTCTGTTTTTTCTTCGTTTATCAGTTTGCGAATTGTGCATAGTGTTTTTTTGACCCCCATTATTTAAATGGCAGTTATGCAAAACTGTGCTCATTTGCCACAGGAAGCAGGGTGTCCTGCAGTTTGCATGGAGATGCACTGATTTTGCCAGGGCTTTTTCACTCCCGTTATACTGTGAGGTTTTTTTGGCTCTAAAACCTCTGTTTGCTGGGGGGGTCAAAAAAGCCACACTGGGGTCAACGCAGATTATTACAGTGGCCCCTGAGATAGCTCCAGGAATCATCATTCTGGAAAAAGTCTCTGTTTCTGGTTGTGGTCTTTAACACCACATCTGCATGGAAACTTCACAAAGCAAGCCTCCAGTTTCTAAGCCTTGTGCACATTGATTTATTTAGTTAGTTAAGAGACATTTGGGCCGCCTTTACTTCTGAGTTGCTGTCGCTACATTTGGAAACAAAACCCCTTAAGGTTTCATGTCACAGATAACTTTGCCACTGTCTTCTCGCACGTACACACAGGGCCAGCATTTGGACAGGGCACGCAGGATGGTCACCCGGGCCACAGTGCAGCAAGGGAACTGCCAACCTCGGGTCACCATATAGAAATAAAGACAACTGAAAGCTAATAGTGAAAATCTGTGCAAACATGAAAAATAAAAACGGAAAACAAATATGTGATAAAATATTATCCAATCTCAAGAGGTGAGGCATTGTAGGCAGGTTTAGGAGTGCAGGGATCTGTCTGCCCTAGCAGTGGTCCCCAACCCTGTCCTGGGGGCCCGCCAGCCAGTCGGGTTTTCAGGATATCCAGAATGAATATGCATGAGAGAAAATTTGCATGCACTGCCTCCATGACATGCAAATTTTCTCTCATGCATATTCATTGTGGGTATCCTGAAAACCCGACTGCCTGGTCAGCCCCCAGGACAGGGTTGGGGACCACTGAGCTATAGGACACTGCCAACTGCCCTCCCACCTTACTTACAATCCTAAATCAGGCAAAAGTCAACACATATTCTCCTCAGAAATAGACTTTTATTTATCAGATTTGGAAGGATATATGATTTAGCAAATATCAACAATTCCTGTCTCTAACGCCACTGGCAACGTTAGAGGAGGTGCGGGATGCAGTACGGCCCGGGACAAGACCTCCTTCAGGTCCTAGGCCCGAGAGTTTTCCGGTCGCACTGGGCAGGCGGCTATTCGATGGCCTGCTACGCCACAATAAAAGCAAAGTCCTTCTCTCGCGCGTCGCTGGCGCTCTTGAGGAGACGCTCTCCCATGACCCAACTCCATGGGCTCCTCGGCGGGTGCCCGAAGGGCTTCAGATGCACTCTTGGAAGGAGGTGAGGGCCTTTTCGCTGGCCTGACAACCGGAAGGCGAAACCTCATTCGACAATCCACTCGATTGGCCAGTTCAATCATGCCATTGAGGTCGTCTGGGAGTATTTATTTATTTACATTTTTTTTCTATACCGTCGTTTAGTAATATACCATCACAACGGTTTACATTTCGGCACGAAATAGGTTGGTTAGGTTTCTAAGTTATCCATGGTGTGCCAATATTTTACGGTTACATAGTTCAGTAATATACTCTAAATGAGAGATGGGTTGGGGTTACTATTTATATGATTTTGGGATAATCATATATGTGTATACTGTTTCAATTTAATATTTAATAATGGGTAACAAATAATAAAATTGTCAGTTTTCCGTTTGTTGGTGACTTTCAGCTTTATGTATTGTTAGTCATCGCTCTCATTGTGAAATGCTTTTTTGAAAAGCCAAGTTTTTAGGCCTTTTTTGAAAAGTTTTAAATCTTTCATTAATCTCAGTTCAAGTGGTAATGAGTTCCACAATAATGGCCCTGCCAAAGATAGAGCTCTCTCTCTCACCTGGGTCAATTTTGCTGCTCTGACTGAGGGTATAGTTAGCAGTGCTTTATTGGCCGACCTGAGATTTCTTTGTGGGACATGTAATCATAAAGCAGTGTTTAGCCAGTCGGCGTTTTCGTCATTAATTAATTTATGAATTGTGCAAAGTGTTTTGAATTGTACTCTCTGTTCTATTGGGAGCCAGTGTAAATCCGCAAGTGTTTGGGTGATATGATCTCTTCTGCCTTTTCCAGTAAGTATTCTGGCAGCCGAGTTCTGTAGTATTTGCAGTGGCCTGATTGTGGTGTATGGTAAACCTAGGAAAAGTGTGTTGCAGTAGTCTGTGCTGGCAAATATTAGTGCTTGTAGTACTGTACGAAAGTGTTCCTGTGTTAATAATGGTTTTAGTCTTCTAAGGACCATTAGTTTGGCATAGCCTTCTCTTACTTTTGTTGATATGTGTTGTTTAAGGCTGATTTCGGTGTCCATAATAACTCCTAGGTTTCTAACCTTATCGTTTAACTCCACTAATTTATCATTTTTAAGTTTGATGGGATTTTGAATTCTTACAATGTTTTTTCGTTCAAGGTGTATAAATTCCATTTTTCCTATGTTAATTACTAGTTCCATTTGAGATAATAGTTGTTTTATTATGTCTAGATACATCATTGCAAAGTTCAGTGTTTTCTCAAATGACTCTTCCACTGGTAGAATTAGTTGGATGTCGTCAGCATATATGTAGTGTATGATACCTAGCCCTGCTAGTAGGTGGCAGAGGGGGAGCATGTAAATGTTAAATAGAGTCGCTGAGAGTGCTGAGCCGCTGAGCCGCTGAGAGTTCCTTTGCCGCTAGCTCATTCTGCAGGCGCGAAGCTAGCCCTTCCAAGAAGATTCCGTGTAGGCAATCTTCTTTCCAATTCAGCTCTGCGGCCAGGGTGCGGAACTCCGCCGCGTACTCGGCCACTGTTCGAGTACCCTGTCGTAATCGGAGTAATTCCGAGACCGCAGTGGGCTTGCGATGGGTTCGTCAAAAATCTGCCGGAAGGCAGTCAGAAACTGATTCAAGTTTTCGAAGACAGGGTCCCTTCTCTCCCACAGATGAGAGGCCCAGATCAGAGGCTTCCCGTCAAGCAGGGACATAATGTAGTTGGTTTTGACCAGGTCGCTGGGGAACTGCACAGGCAACAAGGAAAAAGGGAACTTGCACTGGCTGAGGAATCCTCAACACAACTTCACATCTCCGGCGTATTGAGAGGGTGCCGGGAGTTGAGTGGGCATTACTGGCCCCTGGTCGTCCCTGGAGCCCTGGATGGTGTGTGGCTGGGTAGGGCGACCTCCTTGAGCCCCAGGCAGAGATGGCAGTGTAGGGTTCACGGGCCCTAATGCCTCAAGGCGTTGGGTCAGGCCCTGTACCACAGAGACCAGGGCATCGAGGGTCTGTTGTTGATCCTTCAGGCGCTGGGCCATTCCGGGAATGGCCTGGTGGGCAGATACCTCCGCCGGGTCAATGGACTTGGCAATCTGTTATGCTCAGGCTTGTGGACCCTTGGGCCGACGAGAGGATGATATACCTTGCGGAGGATCCATAGGTTCTCTCGTCGGGTGGCGAGGCAGAACAGAAGAGGAGAGCGTCTGACCCTCGGCACTGGAGACGGAGGCGAATGCAGGCAGATGAAGAGACTAGAAGAGGAGCTGTGTCTTCACCCCTGGAAGTCTGTGGTCCCCCCAGGAGGAGCCCGTAGGGACCCAGACCGCTGGGACTTAGGTGGACCCAGAGGAGTTGCAGTATCGGTGCAAGGACTGACTGGAGCTTCGCCCTGGAAGTCCACGGTCCCCCCGGGAGGAGCCCATAGGGACCCGGACCACTGGGACTTAGGCAGGCCCTTGGAGACAGAGTCCAGGAGGGGTCCAATATCGAGTGCCAGAGAGTCGTCGCTTACCAGTCCGAGGTCACACACTGAGGGCTCACCACTTGCCAGTCTGAAGTCACACCAGAGAATCACCGCTTGCCAATCCGAGTCGCACACCAGAGAATCACCGTAAGCCAATCCGGTCAGGAACCGAGAAGACCAAGACGTAACAGGAACAAGGATCTGAAGCTCAAGGAACTCACCGAAGCAAGCAGACTAGACAGCGCTGGGACGTTGCCAAGTCACTGAATGAGCAGAGGAAGCTTCCTTTTATACTTCCCCTGCTCAGGCTGATCAAGGACAGGTGAGGCTTGTTAAAGGGATCAGGTCCCTTTAAATTTGTGAAGGGGGCACGGCCTCACGCCCAAAGATGGTGGCGGCCATCTTGGATTTCCTCTGCGGAGGAATGGCTGCAGGAACGGTGTGGGGGCAGATCAGGGACGGCTCTCCACCCAACGGTCAGGCCGGGGACCAGCGCCGGGGCACCAAGCACCCGGTCAGGGGTTTCCCCTGAAGCTGCCGCGGCGGGTCGCCAGCATGGATGAGGTAGGGCACCGCGGTCGTGGCCTCCCACGGCCGCGGGACACAACAAAAGGTGGTTGGAAAAATAAACAGGAAAAAGAACCACGTTAAAGAAATACAAAGGTCCCAAAAAGAGGAAAATAAGGAAAAACATTTAGTGAAACTCAAGGAGATGAGGAAATAGATCAGGAAAGCAAAAAGTAAAACAGAAGCAAGGACTGCCAAAGAGCTGAGAAAACACGTTTCAGATACATCAGGGAAAGAGGAAGGCCAGAGGAGATATTGTAAAACTGAAAGGGGACAAGGAGCAATGTGTGGAGAGAGATGAAGAAATGGCAGGAATATTAAACAAATACTTCAGTTTGAGGTTCACTTAAAAGACCTTGGATTAGGACCATTGCTGATTAAGTGCATGGATGGGGATGGAGTAGATGTAACTCCATTTACTGAAGAGAGTGTATGGTAAGAGCTGGGGAAACTGAAAGTGGACAAAGCTATGGGGCCTGATGAAGTTCATCCCAGGATACTGAGGGAGCTCAGAGATGTGCTGGGTGGGTCTGCTGAAGGACCTGTTCAATAGACTAGAGATTTGGATCAGGATGAGCAATCGATGTGGTTCACTTGGATTTCAGCAAGGCTTTTGATACAGTCCCATACAGTAGGCTCATGAATAAAGAGAAGCCCAGGTTCCAAGGAGGTGGAATGGATTACAAATTGATTGATAGGTGACAGTGTCCCGCTGTGGAGGGTGTAGGCCCTTGGACTGCTGCTAGGTTGATACAGCCTGGTTCATGGGGGCACATATCAGCCCTAGCAGGCAGCAGCTGATATACCCCAAGGCAGAGAGACTAGATAGGATTCTTCACCAGTACCAGCCACATCCCCTTCAGATTGAGCCTTTAAGCTCTGGTGGACTTCAGGGCTTGGATACTCCAAGGCAGAGGTCAGGGCAGATGAGATCAAAACGGAGTTGGAGTCTAGGCAGAAGTCAGGGCAGATGGAGAGCAAGCAACAGTCCAAAACAGTCTGGGTCAGCAACAGAAGAACAGTCTGAGGAAAGGCTGACTGGAAGGTAAGACAAGATGGAGCAAGACAGGAGAACAAGGCAGGGCAGGGCAGGGTGGAATCAAGGCTGGGCAAGGCAGGTTCAATAGTAATGAAACACCAATGACTAGTGCAGGAAGATCTGTTTCTGCGGCTCTGACTTCCTTATATACCTAGACAGGATATGTCATCATCAAACAGTGCTTGAGGAACTCCCAGTTGTACAGCCTATAAGAGGAGCTCCCGGTTACATGCCCCTTGGATGCTGCAAGGGGCGGGATGCTAAATGGAACCAAATCGGAAGAGAGAACAGTACTAAGTGGAATGGAGGGCCTCAAGGATCAGTTTTGGGATTGGTTCTATCTTTGTGAGTGACATTGCAGAGAGGATCAAAGGAAAGGTTAATCTTTTTGCAAATGCTACTAAGACCTGCAACAGAGTGGACAAACCTGAAGGAGAAGAGAAAATGAAGAGTGATTTAAGAAAACGTGAACAGTTAAAGTTTGGCAGCTTGATTCAATGACAAGAAGTGCAAAGTCATGCATTTTGAGTACAGTAATCCAAAAGAGCTGTATGAGAAGATGGGTGAAATACTATCACTTTGGGGTGATAGTAACTGGAGATATGAAGACGGTGAAGCAATGTGACAAGACGATAGCTAAAGCTAGAAGAATGCTGGGCTGCACAGAAAGAGGAATAACCAGTAAGAAAAAGGAGGTGGTGATGTCCTTGTACAGGTCCTTGGTGAGGCCTCACCTGGAGACGGTATCTCAAAAAGGATAAAGACAGAATGGAAGCGGTGCAGAGAGTGGTGACCAAAATCGTGTGGGGTCTATTTCAGAAGACTTATGAGGAGAGGCTGAAGGATCTGAATATGCAGACCCTAGAAAAGAGGAGGTGCAGGGGAGATGTGATACAGACCTTCAGATACCTGAAAGGTTTTAATGATGCACAATCCTCAAACATTTTCCATTGGAAAGGAAACTGTGGAGTTAGGGGCATGATATGAAACTCCAGGGGGGAAGACTGAGAACCAACATCAGAAAATATTTCCTCACAGAGAGGGGGGTGGATGCCTGGAATGCCCTCCTGGAAAGGTGGTGAAGACGGGAATGTTATTGGAATTCAAAAGGGCATGCGATAAACACTGCAGCTCCCAAGAGGCTAGAAGCTGGTAAAGAAAAAACAACCTCCATTACCTTTAGGTGATACGTAGTAGTGGAGATCCTAAAGGTATCTCTACATGTCTACCTGCTTTAGAGCCACATGTTGAAGCCAGCAGTATGGTACAGCATTTCCTCTCACCATGAACAGGTAATAGCTGTGAGAATCCTACGGTCTTTGCCAGATATGTAAGCCCCTCCCTTACATTCTTGATCTATACACAATAATTCTTGTACTATACCAACTCTATTTCCAACCAGGTCACTGGTCTCCAAATGGACAATAATGTCAACATCAGAATCTCTACTTTTTTCTCTGAGAGTATTAAGAAACTGGTTGCATTCCTGATAGGCATTTAACCTTTCTATTTCCTTCCAAGATTATGCAATTGAAAATAGAGTCATTGAGTAGCAGGAGTTTTCTGTTATGGCGGCTTTTTCTTGGCCACAGAGCCCTTAGGAACATGGTTATAAGTTCTGCTCCTGCTTCTGAGCTATGTCCAGAGACCTCAGAGGTGTGTAGACAAATATCGAAAGAAGGCAAAATAAAGTCTCTAACAAAACTGTCATCTAAATCGGAGACCTCTTGGTATCTTTCAGTGCCACCTCAGTCATCGACAAAGTCCAAGCCCTTATCAAAGGGCAGGAAAACCCCTACAGTGGCAACTTCAGCCTGGTAAAGCCAGATGGGACCCTCATCCCCATAAAGTCTGATGATCCAACCTCCCTCTACAGCACTCTGGCAGCAGCTAAAGGGGCCACGACGGAGGCCGACATAAAGAGCCAGGCGCACGAGCTGAAAAGCAAGGTTTACGACGAGGTAAATACTTTCTAATTATTACACAACTCTTACTGTTCATAGCACTCCTCAAGCTGGTCACAGGCTCTCTCTCCAAACTGCTTACAATCAGCTTGAATACAGACAGGTTCAGTGACGTTCTGTGGTCACATATTAAATGGTGGTGGATAAATTGAAACTCAAGTCTTTAGGATGCAAGCTCTGTGTTCTATGAGGTACAGCATTCTTGTCTAAACATAACCTCGATAGGTTACAGAATTTTAACCACACTCAGAAAATTAGAAACCTAAAGAATTAACAACAGAGAATAAACAAAGAAAAACATCTAAAATTCTCAACACTAGTCATATAAATATAATTAAGAACATTTAAAAACATAAGAAGTGCTATCGTGTGCCAGAGCGATTGTCTATCAAGTTCATTGTCCTGTCTCCAAGAGTGACCTGTCTGGGTCACGAAGAAATACCCAGCAGATCCAAATAAAAAAGTCCATTTCATATTGCTCACAAGTGCTGATCCAAGGTCTATCTGGTTAATAATTGTTAATGAACCTGTGCTCCAGAAACTTGTCCAAACCTTTTTTATACCCAGCTCTGCAATTAACCTTGACAACATCCTCTGGGTACAAAATCCATAGCCTACGATGACTTTAGAATACGAAATCTGCCACTATTTATTTTCGTGATGTATTCCCTAGCCTTGGTAGTCTTTGAAAGGGAAAGTAACCACTCCGTGCTTGCATGCGTAACCCCTGATGGGGCACATAAAATGAGAGAGTTCCTGGAGCACGCGTAACCCCTGATGGGGCACATAAAATGAGAGAGTTCCTGGAGCACGCGTAACCCCTGATGGGGCACATAAAATGAGAGAGTTCCTGGAGCACGCGTAACCCCTGATGGGGCACATAAAATGAGAGAGTTCCTGGAGCACGCGTAACCCCTGATGGGGCACATAAAATGAGAGAGTTCCTGGAGCACGCGTAACCCCTGATGGGGCACATAAAATGAGAGAGTTCCTGGAGCACGCGTAACCCCTGATGGGGCACATAAAATGAGAGAGTTCCTGGAGCACGCGTAACCCCTGATGGGGCACATAAAATGAGAGAGTTCCTGGAGCACGCGTAACCCCTGATGGGGCACATAAAATGAGAGAGTTCCTGGAGCACGCGTAACCCCTGATGGGGCACATAAAATGAGAGAGTTCCTGGAGCATGCGTAACCCCTGATGGGGAACATAAAAAGAGAGAGTTCCTGGAGCATGCATAATAGGGATGTGAATCGTTTTTGAACGATTAAAATTATCGTCAGATAATTTTAAAATCGTTCAAAATCGTTAGAGTGCACGATACAATACAAATGCCCCCTATTTATCATCAGGGGCATTTGTATTGTATCCTTAAATAGGGCGCGAGAAAGCCGGCACACCAAAAAAACCCTAAAACCCACCCCGAACCTTTAAAACAAATCCCCCACCCTCCCGAACCCCCCCCCCCCAAATGTTTTAAATTACCTGGGGTCCAGTGGGGGGGTCCCGACGCAATCTCCCTCTCTCTCTGGCCACGGCTGCGTTGAGAAATGGCGCCGGTGGCCCTTTGCCCTTATCATGTGACAGGGCAAAGGTAGCGCCGGCGCCATTTTGGTTCCTGGCTCCCGACGTCACGCGTGCAGGAGATCGCCCCCGGACCCCCGCTGGACCCCCAGGGACTTTTGGCCAGCTTGGGGGGGGGCCTCCTGACCCCCACAAGACTTGCCAAAAGTCCAGCGGGGGTCTGGGAGCGACCTCCTGCACGCGGGCCGTATTGCCAATCTTCAAAATGGCGCCGGCGCTACCTTTGCCCTCACTATGTCATGCCCGCAAAGAGTCCTCAGGCCGGTAGGCGGATGAAGCTGAATCAGAAGAATGGTCTTCACCCTGGAAGCCCGAATCCCCCCAGGAGGAGCCCTTGAAGATCCGAGCCACTGGGACTTAGGCGGCTGCAGAAGGTTTCACCCTGGAAGCCCGAGGTTCCCTCGGAAGGAGCACGTGGGAACCTGGGCCGCTGGGACTTAGGAGAACGGTCCGAAGTTGAGGCTGGCGGAAGGCAAGAAAGGTCAGGAGCAAGCAGAGAGAGTCGTACCGGAGTGTACCGGAGTGTACCGGAGTCGTACCGGAGTGTACCGGAGAGTCAAGCAGGAAGGATCCAGAACTGGAACTGAAGCCTAGGATCCGGAGCGAGAGCTGGAACTGCGGACAAGGATCCGGAGCGAGAGCTGGAACTGCGGACAAGGATCTGGAGCGAGAGCTGGAGTTGAAGACAAGGTCAAAACACCGGCAAAGTGCATTCAGGAGCACACAGCAACAGGGAAGGCAAGCAATCTTGTTGCAAGGCACCAGATACAGGCAGACGCCAGCTTTAAATATCTGCCGGCGTCTGACATCACAGGAGGGCCAGCCCGCAGTCTGGCGGGAAACGGCCTTTAAATTGCTCCCCCTCGCGCGTGCCTAGGAGGGGAGGAGCCAGGATTGGAGTCTCGGCGGCGTCTCCCTTGTGGAGACGCCGCCGCGCAGACCATGCTGGCCTCGGTGGAAGTCGCCCCGAAGCTGAGCCCTGAAGTGAACCCAGCGTCTGCCAGCCAGGTAAGGTCACGGTTGCAAACGCTGCGACCGGGACCGCAACAGAGCTAGCAAATACTGTAGGCTTAAATATCCAAGCAGCGTGATGTCATATCAGGGGGACGCCCCTGAGGTTCGCGCCAACGTGGAAATAAAGATGAGGACGGCGTGCGAGCGCGCGCCCTAACGTACCTTGGAGGAGCATGGCAAGAAACAGCACCAAAGCCGGTCCAGGGACGCCGGAGAGGACGGCAAACAGACGCCATGGCAGCCAGTAGTCCGAGATGAGCGGGAGGAGCCGCAAATAGTGAGAGGTAAGCAGGGCGAAGCCGTCGAAGGCCAATGGTCGCAACAAATTAGGGATGTGAATCGTTTTAGGACGATTAAAATTATCGTCCGATAATTTTAATATCGTCTTAAACCGTTATGGAACACAATACAATACAGATTCTAACGATTTATCGTTATAAATCGTTAGAATCGTGAGCCGGCACACTAAAACCCCCTAAAACCCACCCCCGACCCTTTAAATTAAATCCCCCACCCTCCCGAACCCCCCCCCCCCCAATAACTTAAATAACCTGCGGGTCCAGCGGCGGTCCGGAACGGCAGCGGTCCGGAACGGGCTCCTGCTCCTGAATCTTGTCGTCTTCAGCCGGCGCCATTTTCCAAAATGGCGCCGAAAAATGGCGGCGGCCATAGACGAAAAAGATTGGACGGCAGGAGGTCCTTCCGGACCCCCGCTGGACTTTTGGCAAGTCTCGTGGGGGTCAGGAGGCCCCCCACAAGCTGGCCAAAAGTTCCTGGAGGTCCAGCGGGGGTCAGGGAGCGATTTCCCGCCGCGAATCGTTTTCGTACGGAAAATGGCGCCGGCAGGAGATCGACTGCAGGAGGTCGTTCAGCGAGGGTTCCGGCGCCTCGCTGAACGACCTCCTGCAGTCGATCTCCTGCCGGCGCCATTTTCCGTACGAAAACGATTCGCGGCAGGGAAATCGCTCCCTGACCCCCGCTGGACCTCCAGGAACTTTTGGCCAGCTTGTGGGGGGCCTCCTGACCCCCACGAGACTTGCCAAAAGTCCAGCGGGGGTCCGGAAGGACCTCCTGCCGTCCAATCTTTTTCGTCTATGGCCGCCGCCATTTTTCGGCGCCATTTTGGAAAATGGCGCCGGCTGAAGACGACAAGATTCAGGAGCAGGAGCCCGTTCCGGACCGCTGCCGTTCCGGACCGCCGCTGGACCCGCAGGTTATTTAAGTTATTCGGGAGGGTGGGGGATTTAATTTAAAGGGTCGGGGGTGGGTTTTAGGGGGTTTTAATGTGCCGGTTTTTCGATTTTTCGATTTTTCGATTTTTAACGATTTTTAACGATTTTTCACGATATTTTACCCCCCAAACGGCAACAATACGATTCCCTCCCCCTCCCAGCCGAAATCGATCGTTAAGACGATCGAGGACACGATTCACATCCCTACAACAAATAGTTTCCCCTCTTGTTGGTTCTTGTACAGCTGCTCCATGAAGAGTCATTTATTTCATCTAGGAACTTTACTTCTCTAAAAAGTCCTGATGTAACATTCACCCAAACAATACTGGGGTAATTGAGATCATCCCTTATTAATGTGCTGCTGATTTTGTTAGTGAGGTGAGGCAGAGTCAGACATTTGAGCAACTTGTAGGTCAAGGTCAGGATCTTGATTCTAGTACAACAGAACGATGGTAGCCAGTGTAGGCTTTTCAGAACTTGGGCGCGGTGGTCAAGCTTATGTGCTCTCGATATCAGACAGCAGCATTTTATAAAAGGGGTAGACAGTGGTTTGGGATGTATGGGATTCCAGAATACAATGCTTGATTGTGGGATGAGTGAAAAAAATACTTCCTACAATGTTTTAAATCTGCTGGTTTGCTAGTTTCATGGAGTATCCCTTAGTCCAAGTGTTGGATAACTGTACCCTATTTACCTGTTCTACCTCACTCATGATTCTATACATCTCAATCATGTTCCCTGTCAGTTGTCTCTTCTCCTAATCTGTTTAGTTTTTCTGCAAGATCCACCTAAAACACCTAGAATTTAGGTAGGGACAAAAGCAACTGACCATATAAAGTCAATCTCACATCAACTGTACTGTTTCCTATTTTAAAGCAGGATAAAATTCAAATCTCTTGGTTTTATCTTTAAGTGCATGAATCAACGGGCCCTGAATATCTCGATCAACTTCTTTTCTCCAATATTCCCACAAGAGAGCTCCAATCCTCACAAATAATCCTTCATTCCTCCCCTTCTCTGGCTTCTGCCAGATTAACTTGAACAAGCCTTAAGGCTTTCAGCTGCTAGGCCTAAATATCTCAAATCATGTTACCTTGCTTATCAGAAAACAGTTATCGCTTGGATGTTTGACCTGCCTTCCCTTAGATTCCTTAGTAGAAACAGGAGGATGAATTTCAAACAACTGTGCACACCCTCATATACACATGTATAGGGGTGCAAATATCTACTCACTCACTCCCAGCCCTCTAGAAACACCTTGAATATGCATGAGTACATAAATCTATCTCATGCATATTCATTAGGATATCCTGAAAACCCAACCAGATAGGAAGCAATGGGACAAGAGACAAGAGTACCAACGTTGACCTCCAGCAGAGCCAGCTGTCAGGACAAGCTAAGTGTGTGCACAACATGCCTTCACAAAAAAATGAACAACAGAGAGTGCACTTTTGATAGCCAACACCTAAAAGAAATAAAATTAAAATCAAGGGAAAAGAAGATAGAACGATGGTGACATAAAACTAGGACAAATACAGGGAAAAGAAAGAAGAAAATAAGACATACAGACACATAAACATCATACTTACCTGGATACTGGGAAGACGCCGGAAATGAGGTTTCAGACCTCAACCACCTGAAACACCCAAGTTTGCACAAAGACTCAGTTCTGAAAAGAGAAAAATTTCAGTAGTGACAGAGTAAACATTTTAATGGTTACAAAATAGATGTTAGAGAAAGAAAGGATTCTTGTGAGTAGCATATCTGGCTTTTGAAGGTATTATAATCTATAAGAAAGTTATTTTTAAAATGTATATACTGCTAATTTCCAAAAAATGGTTGAAGGTGGTTTACAGTAATACACTCATAAAATCATGAGAAAAATGTAAACATTTTAGAAAACATCACATGAACACAATAAAATCAATTAAATGCTTTCGTAAAATAAAACGTCTTCAATGTTTTCCTAAAAAGTTTCAAATCCTTTTCCAATCGCAGCTCTAATGGCAATGCATCCCATGGTAGAAAACGCGCAATTTCAACAGCAGGGCCCACCATTTGGAATTCGCTGCCTCCGGAGCTTCGATAAGAACCATGTCTCCAAACATTCAAGAAACATCTTAAAACATGGCTCTTCAGACAAGCTTTTCAGAGTCTCAAGAATATTCAGACACTGGTCAAAGGTCATAACAGAACATTAGGGAGACCCATGATTGTCCCCTACCTTCTTCAGCATGTTCCCCTTAGCTTGACTTAATGCCACCCGCTCCTTCCCTCTTCCTCCTCTTCCCTCCCTTGTTCTACAGCCCGCTCCTCCTTTTTCTCTCTCCTCACCACCACCCGCTATCCTTTAGGGCCCCCGCTCATGCCCTATTTAATTCTCAGATTCATAGTGATACCCTCTTGATGCCCTATATCATACAACGCCTATCACCACTATTTTGCGATTCTATTTATCTTCGTTATTTGTCGACTTGCGACCTATTAGCTCAGTTTGCTGTTCTATTATACTTGTTACTTATATTTGTTTTATATTGTCATTTATATTTGTTATTTATATTTGCCGTTCTATTTATACCTGTTATCTATACTTGTTATTCGACGATTTGTTTTAATGTAATGCCATAACCGCGATTGTTCTGTTTCAATGGAAACCGATATGATTTGATATTTTTTCAAGAATGTCGGTATATAAAAACTCTAAATAAATAAATAAATAAATAAATGAGGGAAAGCTCTACTGCAGGTTATTTGTAGCCTGGAGGAATCACCAACAAATCATCTGAGTTTGATCTTAGCTGCCTTACGGGAATGTATTTTTTAAATGTATTCACTAGAGACCTTGGATCTCCTAAATTTAACAACTTAAAAACGATGAGTAATACTTCATATTGACTACACCATTTTGCAGGCAACCAATGTAACTGGTACAAAACTGGACTAATATGGATAGTACGTTTGAGACCCTTTAAAATACGCGCTGCTGTATGTTGAATTATTTATTTATTTATTTAACATTTTTCTATACCGAACTTCATGACAAGCTTCATATCAGGCCGGTTTACATCAAACTTAGGGGTTAACTGAACATAACCATTCAACAATTAATTGTACTGCTCTTATACTCGTTTGAAGTAAACCAACAAAAAGACTGTTACAGTAATCTATTTGATTAAACAAGATTGCCTGTAAAACTGATCTAAAAAGACTCTCAGGCAAAAAAATATTTTAGTGCCATCAGCATATTTAGCTTTAAAAAAGCCCTGCTGTAGAGCTGTGGCTGGGGGAACGCCTCGCACCACCCTGCCCAGCCATGACGTCTGCTAGGGCTTGGTTTGAGCAGGGCTAGGATCTCTCTGGCTGCAGTGGGCTCATCATTCCCATTGCTGGATGAAGTCTTCTAGAAGGGTCTGAGATGTGGTTAAGAGTTTTTGGTAGGGTAAGCAGGTTGCGTATATTTTTGCATGTAACTGAGGCCATGTTTCTGGGAGAGGGTTTGAATGCATGATAAAGGTAATCTCAAAGCTAGGAGTTTGTAGTTAGTAATAGGCAGGTGACCTAAGAATTTGGACAGCTTAAGAAAGTAGTCAGGACGACGTTTTGTAGAGCTGAGCAATTGATGTAGATGGAAGACGAGATAGGCCGAATGCTCTTTTTCTGCCATCATGTTTCTCTGTTTCTGTATTTTTTGTGTTACTTCTGAACTAACCCCCTACAAAGCTCAATTAAGTCCAGTCTTCTCCAGATTGCCTTACTGTTCTCTCATGATACAGGTGAACATGAAAAAGCTTTCTATATCTGTACCAATTCTGTAACAGTGAAAAAACTCCTTCCGAACACCAAATTTGGCAATTATCTCAGAATTAATGGGTTAGCACCTTCCTCATCTTATATCCCAATGTATTTATTATCTATAAACTATTGCACCTACTATGTAGCTCTACAGTCAGCCATAACAGACAGTCCCTGCTCCTTGGAGCTTACCATCTAGTTAAGATCCATACATATAATTCCTGAAGTCTATTATAGAAGACATTGTTAAAAGCAACAAGAGTAAGATTCAGAAGAGCTAGGGGTTAAGATTTTTAAAAGCAGCCTCAAAAAAAGGATGTGACTTGAATGTGGTGGAGAGAAGGCAGGATACAGCAGCTGAGGAAGGCTCTTCCAGGCATGCAGTGCAACAAGGTGGAAGCCGGGAATCGAGGAGCTGGCAGTGGGGGAGAAGGGCACAGATGAACAGAAATCACAACGAGGGGACAAGAGGATATAAAATGTTTGCACTCTGTGTGGAAGCCGATGGGGAGCCAGGGATTCAATTCTCATAAGTCATGCAGCCAAATCCATTCTAGTATCCTTAAAACCAGATCTATCTCTAGGTATATCTTGGGTTAGGGCTGATGCTGAATGTGAGTCAGCACCTTCTCTCTCCTTTTCAGATAGCACAGAAAACCAAACACTACCAGGGACTCATTAAGAAGCAGATGGATTATGAGAAGGCGTACAAGACAGCAGGGAAATACACCATGCAGGGGGCAGCCACGACAGAGGAAGCCAGCCAGGGCTCAGGAGGCCAGGCGGGGCCTCGATCCAGGAGACGCCGAGACCTCAGTGACCAGAACATCCCCAGCCCAATTGAAAGTAACGTCCAAGCGTGCCTGGCGAAACTGAGCCCAGAGGAGCTGGACCTGGTGCGTGCACACACCCTGGGCACAGTCAGTAAGGCCTCCAGGTAAGTGACGGGCTGTGAAACAGCAGGGAGTCGTGGTTCGGTGCTACAAAGGGGCATCCTCTGTCACTATTGCAATGGACAATGAACCTATACCTAAGACACGAATTTGCCCCTCAAACATCTATCCAGAAAGACCCAAAGACAAATGTGTCAGAATTTTAACAATTATTATATGTAACTCTTAAATGTTTACAATCCTGACTTATTTTAGGATTATGCCGCAGCAGTATTTCTGTGTTTTATTTTATTATTTGTGTTTATCTGTAATCCGCCAAAAGTGGATGTCCAGTGATTTGGCAGAAGAGAAATCTCTGAATAAAGGAAGAAAGAAAGAAAGATAGAAAAGGAGGTGGAAGGCATTCTCCTGTCCATTCAGATTTTGTTAACTCCAAAAAGAAAGCAAAAACAGAAATTCACCTGCCAGGCCAGGGAAACTCTTCAGAAACCACTAACGGAGGCACAAAAATTCAAACACTCATCACTACCCCCACATTGAGGCTTATTTAAAACAAACCACATAATTCATGACACATACACATCCTTAAGTTACACCAGTTTTTAGAGCAGATATTGAAATCTTCTGCCCCGTGTTCAGCAGCAGCCAAGAAAGCAAACAGAATGTTGGGAATTATTAGAAAGGGAATGGTGAATAAAACGGAAAATGTCATAATGCCTCTGTATCACTCCATGGTGAGACCGCACCTTGAATACTGTGTACAATTCTGGTCGCCACATCTCAAAAAAGATATAATTGCGATGGAGAAGGTACAGAGAAGGGCAATCAAAATGATAAGGGGAATGGAACAGCTCCCCTATGAGGAAAGACTAAAGAGATTAGTGTTGCAGTTTGATGCTGCTGAAGAGATAGTGGACCCTTGGGCCGGCCTACCTAGGGAGGCAGGGTAGGCCGGGGGGCGGAGCCACAAGCTGGAAGGGTTTACCCAGGAACCAGGGACCCCCCGGGAGGAGCCCGTAGGGTCCCGGGTTCTCGGGACTCGGAGCTGGTTACGGAATGTCCAGAGGCTGAGGTGGGCGTAGGCCGGGACCAGTGCAAGCAGAATGAATAGGAAGTCCAAGGTACCCGGAAGGCAGGGGACCGACTGCACAGGACCAGGGCCGGCTGAAGGCAAGGCAGCGGGCGACTGCGGAGTCTGTAGCAACCGGAGTCTGGAGCAGGCTGTAGGCTGAAGCGGAGTCGGAGGCAAACTGGAGTCTGAGGCTGACTGCAGGCTGAAGCGGAGTCAGAAGCAAACCGGAGTCTGAGGCTGGCAGCGAGCTGAAGCGGAGTCAGAAGCAAACCGGAGTCAGAAGCAGGCAACGTGGAAGTCAACTGGAATGCAACTGGCAGCAACTAAGAAGTTGTGAACCTTGTTGCAAGGCGTTGAGAGAGAGTCTGAACACCGGTTATATCGGGACTTGGGCGTGACGTCAGCAGCGCGGGCGGGGCCGGGCTTCCGGGAGCTGGACGCTCAAGAGGGATGCCCTCGCGCGCGAGACCGAAGGGAAGCAGGCCCGTAATGGCGGCCGCCACGTGGAGTGGGAGAAGCCCCCGGGGTCCGGAGCGGGCGGAATGTGGTGATCACTGAAGCGGAGGTAGGTGGGCCTGAGCCCTAACAGAAGGGAAGCAGTCGGGACCGCAACAGTACCCCCCTCTTTACGGCCCCTCTTGAGAGGACCGGGTTTCTCCGGGTGGTCACGGTAGAACTGTTGCAATAGGGATTTGTCCAGGATGTTACGGCTGGGCTCCCAGGTGTTATCCTCGTCGCCGCAACCCTCCCATGCGAAAAGGTATTCCCATCTACGGTTATAGAATTTAACATCCAAGACCTCGCGTACCTGGTAAGTAGGATCATCATCGATGGTGGTAGGCGATGGATCCGGAGGTCTTCGGTGGTAGCGAGAGAGAACTACAGGTTTTGGCAGGGATATGTGGAAAACATTGTGGACTCGAAGAGAGGACGGCAACCTCAACCGATATGAGACTGAGCCCACTCTCTCGGCGATCCGGAATGGCCCACAGAACCTGGGTGCAAATCTTCGGGAGGGAAGGCGGAGACGAATGTTTTTGGTGCTGAGCCAAACCCGATCTCCTGGCTGATAGGTGGGAGCCGGTCGTCGGTGGCGATCAGCCGTCTGGCGGAAGAGGCTGAGCGAATCAGTTTGTTCTGGATCTTCTGCCACAAGGTCTGTAGCTGTTGAGCCGTTAACTGGACGGCTGGAGAGGCACTGGGAGTAGCAATGGGAAGTGGAGGTCTCAGCTGTTTCCTGTATACTAGCTGGAAAGGTGAGAGCCCGGTGGCTGCGTGAGCTTGATTGTTATAGGCAAACTCGGCCCAGGGTAACAGTTCTGACCAGTTGTCTTGCTTCTCATTGGTGAAGGCTTGAAGGTAGGTTTTTAGAGACCGATTCATCCTTTCGGACTGCCCATTACTCTGCGGGTGGAAAGCCGTAGAGAAGCTGAGCTTCACTTTGAAGCATTTACAGAGAGCCTTCCAGTAACGTGCGACAAACTGTGGCCCACGGTCGGAAACTATGTCTTGCGGGAGGCCGTGTAGCCGGAAAATATGCTGGGCGAAGAGGAGAACTAGTTCGGATGCAGAGGGTAACTTAGTCAATGGAACGCACCATCTTGGAGAAACGGTCGACGGTGACCTAGATAACCGTCTGACCGCGAGATGGAGGCGTCCACCATAAAGTCTGTAGCGAGATGGGTCCAGGGCTCTGTGGGAACTGGCAGAGGCTGTAGAAGGCCGCATGGGGGTCTGGGACTGGGCTTTTGACGAGCACAGGTGGGGCAGGAACTTACATAGACGCGAACATCCTGTCGTATGTTGGGCCACCAGTAAAAACGATTAAGGAGTTCCAATGTTCTCTCTCGTCCTGCGTGTCCTCCAGTGAGAGAGTCATGAGCCCAGCGTAATGTCTTTAGGCGATCTCGTCGGGGAACCATGGTCCTATCTTGGGAGAGGACCGTCAGGGCGGACAGGCGAATCTTACTAGGGTCTAGAATGTAATGTGGAGGTTCTGGGTCTTCCTCGGATATGGAGGTCCGTGAGAGAGCATCCGCTCGGAGATTCTTGGACGCCGGCCGGTACTGTAGGACAAAGTCAAAGCAACTAAAGAACATGGCCCAGCGGGCTTGGCGAGGGTTTAACCGTTGGGCCTGGGACAAAAACTCTAAGTTTTTGTGATCCGTATATACGGTAGTTGTGTGTCTTGCGCCCTCGAGCCATTGTCTCCACTCTTCAAATGCGAGCTTGATTGCCAACAGCTCTTTGTCACCGATGGAATAATTTGCCTCGGCGGGAGAGAACTTCCTGGAGAAGTAGGAGCACTGCAATAGTTGTCCGGAATTGGAGTGTTGACTGAGGACCGCCCCGACGGCTATGCTGGAGGCATCGACCTTGACGATGAATGGTTTTGCCGGATCGGGATGACGGAGGCAGGTGTCCATGAGAAATGCCTCTTTCAAGTCATTAAAGGCTGCGACCGCAGCATCAGGCCAATTCTTGGCATCGGCTCCCTTCCGAGTCAGGGCTGTAAGGGGAGCGACCTGATGCGAGTACTGTGGAATAAAATGTCTATAAAAGTTAGCGAAGCCCAGGAATTTCTGAAGGGCCTTGAGACCCCTGGGTTGAGGCCATCTAGTAATGGTGGGTACTTTCTCGGGGTCCATCCGGAAGCCTGTGGAAGAAATGATATACCCTAGGAAGGGCAGGGCCTCAGCTTCAAAAACACATTTTTCAAGCTTGGCGTAGAGGTGATTGTCTTGGAGAGCCTGCAGAACTTGTGTGACGTGGTGGCGGTGAGTATCCAGATCTCTGGAGAAGATGAGCACGTCATCAAGATAGACAATCACATGTGAATGGAGCATGTCGCGTAGGACCTCGTTCATGAGATTCTGGAAGACGGCCAGGGCATTGCAGAGTCCAAAGGGCATTACTAGGTACTCGTAATGCCCGTCCCTGGTATTAAAGGCCATCTTCCACTCATCCCCGGGGCGGATACGGACGAGGTTATAGGCCCCTCGGAGGTCCAGCTTGGTGAAGACGCGTGCTCCCTGAAGGCGATCCAAAAGCTTGGGTATCAAGGGAAGCGGATAACGGTCCCACTTGGTGATGGCATTTAAGCCACGATAGTCTATACATGGATGGAGGGAGCCGTCCTTCTTGGCTACAAAGAAGAAACCGGCTCCAGCGGGAGAGCGAGAGGGGTGAATGAAGCCTTTGGCAAGGTTCTCAGTCACGTACTGAGACATGGCAGCAGTCTCTGGCAAAGACAAAGGATACACCCGGCCACGGGGAGGCGTGGTGCCAAGTAGCAAGTCAATCGGGCAATCAAAAGGCCGGTGTTGTGGAAGAATTTCAGCCATCTCCTTGGAGAAGACGTCGGCGAACTCCCGATATGGCTCGGGCAGCATGAGCGAGGAGCAGAGGTGCAAGGTTTTCAGTGGGCGTGGAAGGCGTAAACAATGTTCAAAACAAAAGGGACTCCATTGGGTTAGTTGAAAGGTATCCCATTGAATAGTGGGTGAGTGCTGTCGTAACCACGGTAATCCAAGGACCAGAGGGTGCACAGCTCATTCCAAAACCAGCAGGGAGATTTCTTCCAAATGGAACAAGCCTGTCTGGAGAGCCAAAGGGGCCGTGGAGCAGGTGATGGTTCCAGGGAGCAGCGTACCCCGGATGGAGGAAATACGCAGCGGAGGAATCTTTCGTTGCGTGGGAAGAGACAGCTGGTTCACCAGATCGGCCACAATGAAATTTCCCTCGGCACCAGAGTCAATGAATGCCCGGATCTGGAGTTCCCCACCGGGGTACTTAAGAGTCACTGGCAAAGTGCATAGAGGAGATGATCCAGTAGAGCCTAGGTGTAGCTCCTCGGTATAACCTAGGCACGGTCGTTTCCCGGACGTTCCTGGCAATTGGCAAGGAAATGCCCCTTGCCTCCGCAGTAGAGACAGAGGCCCTGCAAGCGGCGCCTTCTCCTTTCCTCGGGAGTTAGTGGAGATCTGCCCAATTGCATGGGTTCTCCACTGTTGGCAGAGGCAGGAAGTCCCTTGGGTGCCGGGGTTCTAGTGGCAACTATATATCAACTAACCTTGTTGCCTTGTGTTATACTGCTGCAACCAACTGTTGAACAAGGAAACTGCTCATTCTGAGGATTTTTGTGCGGGTGCCGATCCTGAGGTTGCCTTGAATTCAGACTACCTCCCTGGAGCGGCTCCCGTGTTTTATTCTTTATTTGTTTATTCACGCCAATTTTTAATCAAAATTTTTTGCATTTTTGTCCATTACTCAATTTTCCATCGGTTTACCCGTTTGGCGGCCCGACCCTTTACTTATATCGCTTACAACCACTTATATGCAACTTTTTGCAGCTAGATACGGGTCTGTTCCGCCGGCCCGACACGGTCCATGTTTCGGCGTTTTGCCTGCTTCAGGGGCTGCGGGAACCGGAACGGAATCGAGTTTGCCTATGGACCTAAAAATACCACTATCGTTAAATCTTATAAAAGCCTCATCAATTACTATTTTAAAATATCAGTACCCCATTGTTTGAGCTATCAATATTACTTACTGTTTTACGGTCAACTCATTTACGTGAGACGCGCCTTCACTTCCAAATCCGGCATCTCTCTCTACTCAGCTGTTAATAAGCCCCTTGACGTCATACCGCGGGCCAATCATTCTGTCTCCCTACGATCCTTGATGTTAGCACCCTAGGGTGTTCTACTGCCTGGGGAAGTGACGTCACCTATGAACGAAATTCACTGCATAGAAAACTATCTAGATTGCCTGGTCAGAGACGTGCCGTTATCATTAGATTCTAAAAAGAGTTTTATGGATATTCCCACCGTACATCGATTTTATTCTTTTAGCGGCAAGTGACCGGTCTCTTGTTTATCTATCTGTTATGATGGTTGCTCGCTCTTAATATACTCAGATTCAATGTAATATGTATTCTAATTGTGGCCGGGGATGTAATTACTACCCTGATATAAATATGCTATCTAACTCTGTGTACAATACTTTTAATTGTCAACAAATAAACAAATGAAAAGTAACAATCATAGAGTTTAGAGGCAATAAACAAACAATTAAAAGTATTGTACACAGAGTTAGATAGCATATTTATATCAGGGTAGTAATTACATCCCCGGCCACAATTAGAGTACATATTACATTGAATCTGAGTATATTAAGAGCGAGCAACCATCATAACAGATAGATAAACAAGAGACCGGTCACTTGCCGCTAAAAGAATAAAATCGATGTACGGTGGGAATATCCATAAAACTCTTTTTAGAATCTAATGATAACGGCACGTCTCTGACCAGGCAATCTAGATAGTTTTCTATGCAGTGAATTTCGTTCATAGGTGACGTCACTTCCCCAGGCAGTAGAACACCCTAGGGTGCTAACATCAAGGATCGTAGGGAGACAGAATGATTGGCCCGCGGTATGACGTCAAGGGGCTTATTAACAGCTGAGTAGAGAGAGACGCCGGATTTGGAAGTGAAGGCGCGTCTCACGTAAATGAGTTGACCGTAAAACAGTAAGTAATATTGATAGCTCAAACAATGGGGTACTGATATTTTAAAATAGTAATTGGTGAGGCTTTTATAAGATTTAACGATAGTGGTATTTTTAGGTCCACAGGCAAACTCGATTCCGTTCCGGTTCCCGCAGCCCCTGAAGCAGGCAAAACGCCGAAACATGGACCGTGTCGGGCCGGCGGAACAGACCCGTATCTAGCTGCAAAAAGTTGCATATAAGTGGTTGTAAGCAATATAAGGTAAAGGGTCGGGCCGCCAAACGGGTAAACCGATGGAAAATTGAGTAATGGACAAAAATGCAAAAAATTTTGATTAAAAATTGGCGTGAATAAACAAATAAAGAATAAAACACGGGAGCCGCTCCAGGGAGGTAGTCTGAATTCAAGGCAACCTCAGGATCGGCACCCGCACAAAAATCCTCAGAATGAGCAGTTTCCTTGTTCAACAGTTGGTTGCAGCGGGGTTCTAGTGGCAGCAGATGAGGGTGGTGGAGTTTTACGGTAGGAATGGGTCTCCTTATCCCGCTGCTGAAGGCGGCGATCCACCCTGCCAGCGATGTCAATTAAGTCGTTTAAGTCCTCCGGGAGGTCTCGGCCTGCTAACTCATCCTTGATGCGGCTGGCAAGCCCCTCCAGAAAGATTCCCCTAAGGCAATCATCCCGCCAGCCAACTTCCATGGCCAGTGTACGAAAGTCTATGGTGTAATCGGCCACCGAGCGTGTCCCTTGCCTGAGGTGCAAGAGCTCCGAGGCCGCGGTGGTCTGGCGTGCAGGATCATCAAAAGCGAGGCGAAAGTTGAGGACAAATTCCTGCAGATTCTGTAACAAGGGGTCCTGATGCTCCCACATGGGTGAAGCCCAGTCAAGGGCCTTACCATCCAGTAGCGAGAATATATACGCTACTTTAACTGCTTCTGAGGGAAACTGCGCAGGCAGAAGGGCAAAGCGCACGTAGCATTGATTCAAAAACCCATGACATGTCTTGATATCCCCCGCATACCCGGTTGGCGTGGGTAGTTGGGTCACAGATGCCGGACTGGGTACCGGAGCCGGAGGAGGGGCTGAAGGTGGGTCTGGAGGAGTGGCCTCCAGGCGGGAGACCAGCTGTTCCACGGTAGCAGCAAGTGTGTTGATACAGTGCTGTTGCTGCTGGAGGCGTTGTGCCATGCCCGGGATGGCCTGCAGGCTTGGGGCCTCCGCCGAGTCCATGGCCTTGCAAACTGTTGCAGTTTGATGCTGCTGAAGCGATAGTGGACCCTTGGGCCAGCCTTCCTAGGGAGGCAGGGTAGGCCGGGGGGAGGAGCCACAAGCTGGAAGGGTTTACCCAGGAACCAGGGACCCCCCAGGAGGAGCCCGAAGGGTCCCGGGTCCTCAGGACTCGGAGCTGGTTACGGAATGTCCAGAGGCTGAGGTGGGCGTAGGCCGGGACCAGTGCAAGCAGAATGAATAGGAAGTCCAAGGTACCCAGAAGGCAGGGGACCGGCTGCAAGACCGGGGCCGGCTGAAGGCAAGGCAGCGGGCAACTGCAGTCTATAGCAACCGGAGTCTGGAGCAGGCTGTAGGCTGAAGCGGAGTCGGAGGCAAACTGGAGTCTGAGGCAAACTGGAGTCTGAGGCTGGCTGCAGGCTGAAGCGGAGTCGGAACCAAACCGGAGTCTGAAGCTGGCTGCAGGCTGAAGCGGAGTCGGAAGCAAACCGGAGTCTGAGGCTGGCTGCAGGCTGAAGCGGAATCGGAAGCAAACCTGAGTCAGAGACAGGCAGCGAGCAGAGGCGGAGTCAGAAGCAAACCAGGGTCAGAGGCAGGCAGCGAGCTGAGGCGGAGTCAGAAGCAAACCGGGGTCAGAGGCAGGCAGCGAGCTGAAGCGGAGTCAGAAGCAAACCAGAGTCTGAAGCAGGCAACGTGGAAGTCAACTGGAACGCAACTGGCAGCAACTAAGAAGTTGTGAACCTCGTTGCAAGGCGTTGAGAGCGAGTCTGAATGCTGGTTATATCGGGACTTGGGCGTGACGTCAGCAGCGCGGATGGGGCCGGGCTTCCGGGAGCTGGGCGCTAAAGACGGACGTCCTCGCGCGCGCGCGAGACCGAAGGGAAGCAGGCCCGTAATGGCGGCCGCCACGTGGAGTGAGAGAAGCCCCCGGGGTCTGGAGCGGGCGGAATGCGGTGATCACTGAAGCGGAGGTAGGCGGGCCTGAGCCCTAACAGAAGGGAAGCGGTCGGGACCGCAACAATTAGGACTTTTCAGCTTGGAGAAGAGACGACTGAGGGGGGATATGATAGAGGTGTTTAAAATCATGAGAGGTCTAGAACGGGTAGATGTGAATCGGTTGTTTACTCTTTCGGATAATAGAAAGTCTAGGGGGTACTCCATGAAGTTAGCATGTGGCACATTTATTTATTTATTTAGGATTTTTATATACCGACATTCTTACATTACATGTAAATCATACCGGTTTACATAGAACAAAAACAAGACAGCTGGAGAATAACTCCATAGTCTGATACAGTGAACATTTAAGACTAATTGTAGAAAAGTCTTTCACTGAACGCAAATTAAGCTCTGGAATTTGTTGCCGGAGGATGTGATTAGTGCAGTTAGTATAGCTGTGTTTAAAAAAGGATTGGATAAGTTCTTGGAGGAGAAGTCCATTACCTGCTATTAAGGTCACTTAGAGAATAGCCACTGCCATTAGCAATGGTAACATGGAATAGACTTAGTTTTTGGGTACTTGCCAGGTTTTTATGGCCTGTATTGGTCACTGTTGGAAACAGGATGCTGGGCTTGATGGACCCTTGGTCTGTCCCAGAATGGCATGTTCTTATGTTATCATTTTGCTAATGACCCCTGCATAAAAGGACTGAGGTATTCTTTCCTCTCTCCCCATGCTCCATGAAGCCTGCCAGGCAGTAGTGTTCAGTCTGCAGTGTCTGAGAATTCCATCCCTCCGATGTCTGCCCTGAGACGGGCTGTGGAAAGAGCCCCACAGGAGAAACAGGCAGCACTGGAAGAGAGGCAGAAGAAAGGACTGGTTCTTAATGTGATGTCCGAACATCACTGGACAGCCCTCTCTACAGGATCAGGCACCATCTCCTCCAAGATCAGGTGACAGCCATCACTCACCATTTACTCATCCATTCCTCCACTTCATCCCCTCATTCTCTTATTATTTCTACGCTCCTCCATCTGTTCTTCCCCACTCATCCATTCCCTATCCATGCATTCATTCCTGTATCTACTCCCACATTCTCTATCCAATCGTCCCCCTTTAATCATCTACCAATTCCCCTTTACCCATCCGGTTCTCCACTTCATCCCCTCATTCTCCTATCATTATTTCTACGCTCCTCCATCTGTTCTTCCCCACTCATCCATTCCCCATCCATCCATCTATTCATTTCTACATCTAGTCCCACATTCTCTATCCAATCGTCCCATTTAATCATCTACCAATTCCCCTTTACCCATCCATCCATCCATCCATGCATTCATTTCTACATCTAGTCGCACATTCTCTATCCAATCATCCCATTTAATCATCTACCAATTCCCCTTTACCCATCCATCCATCCATCCATGCATTCATTTCTACATCTAGTCCCACATTCTCTATCTAATCATCCCATTTAATCATCTACCAATTCCCCTTTACCCATCCATCCATGCATTCATTTCTACATCTAGTCCCACATTCTCTATCCAATCGTCTCATTTAATCATCTACCAATTCCTCTTTACACATCCATCCATGCATTCATTTCTACATCTAGTCGCACATTCTCTATCCAATCATCCCATTTAATCATCTACCAATTCCCCTTTACCCATCCATCCATCCATCCATGCATTCATTTCTACATCTAGTCCCACATTCTCTATCCAATCGTCCCATTTAATCATCTACCAATTCCCCTTTACCCATCCGGTTCTCCATTCATCTTTTCATTCTTATTCACTCCTGTTCCATCTACTTTTCATCCACTGACTCTCCATTCCTTTATTCTCTCTTTATCATGTTTCCATTCTCTCACCATCCCAGCATTCCCCATAATTTCCATAAACAAATCTGTTAATTACACTTTTCTTCTATAATATTTTCATTCCATGACATCTGTTCTTTCATGCTTTCACTCCTCATCCACCCATGGATTCATTCCTTTATTTAGTCCCACATTCCTCATCCATTCATCCCTTGTTTCTCTGTTCATTCCCTTTCACTCCTCATCCACCCATGGATTCATTCCTTTATTTAGCCCCACATTCCTCAACCATTCATCCCTCGTTTCTCTGTTCATTCCCTTTCACTCCTCATCCACCCGTGGATTCATTCCTTTATTTACTCCCACATTCCTCATCCATTCATCCCTCGTTTCTCTGTTCTTTCCCTTTCACTCCTCATCCACCCGTGGATTCATTCCTTTATTTAGCCCCACATTCCTCATCCATTCATCCCTCGTTTCTCTGTTCATTCCCTTTCACTCCTCATCCATCAGTGGATTCATTCCTTTATTTAGTCCCACATTCCTCATCCATTCATCCCTCATTTCTATTCATTCCATTTCATTCTTCATCCTTCCTCCACTGAGTCTCCATCCCTTCATTCGCTCTCCATCCCTGCATGCTCCACACATTCATTCCTCATTAATACATCAATTAATTCTCCATCTCATTCACTCCTAATCCAACCAGTTATGTCTTCATTCACCCACTCTCAGTCCCTAAATTCTCTCTATTTTTTCTCTATCATCCATCTATTCAGCCATCCCATGCAGGCATTCATTCACTACCCATCCAACTTTCCCTATTCATTCCACCATCTATCCATCCACTCTGTCATCCATGGCTCTGTCTTTCATACTCCATTCTTATTCATCTACAGCCCAGACATTCTTTCTCCATCCATTCATTCATCATCATCCATTGCTCTATCTGTCCATACTCCATCCCCATTCATCCACAACCCAGACATTCATTCTCCATGCATCTCTTCATTCACTATCATCCATTGCCTCTGTCTTTCATCCCTCTTATTCTCCCCACATCCAATTCCCATTTATCACTTCATGTATGGCAGAGTCTTTAATTGCCCATCCATTATCTTTCTCTTTGCCCATTCGCTTACTCTTCATTCCTTCTTCCATCCACTCATTCATTCATTCACACTGCATTAATCCATTGTCCCTTCACATATTCACACCTTCTCATTCATCCCCTCACTCTGTCCTTCATTCATCTATTCTAAAATCCCTTCCTCATTCATTCACTACCCATCCATCCATGCATTCTCTCTACATTCTTCTATGCCAGGTCCATATATATTTTCATTCCCATTATACTGAATAATTCATCTTTTCTTCCACTTCTTCATTCCGTCATTAGCAAAGTGATTAACCAAGCACCAACTGTAAAACAGCTGCATTAACAATCTATTTGAACTGGATTTCATCATTTCCTTCCAGAACACTTGTCTCTGAAGAACTCATAGGTGGGAACTGGGAGAAAGCCCTGAAACTGTCCCTGATAAGCACTCATCCAAGGGCCTCGGAGAGTCTGAGAGAGGATGCAGGTAATAACACTGACCCACACTCTGATACTCTATAGATGTACACTGCTAGTGTGATATAGTCAAATCATCAGAGAGCCTCAGACAGGATGCAGGTAACACTGTCACACACTCTGATACTCTATAGATGTACACTGCTAGTGTGATATAGTAAAATCATCAGAGAGCCTCAGACAGGATGCAGGTAACACTGTCACACACTCTGATACTCTATAGATGTACACTGCTAGTGTGATATAGTCAAATCCTCAGAGAGCCTCAGACACCTTAACCAGGGTGGAACCAGGCTGCTGATGCTAACCTTTAAAAAGGGGAGCACGCAGCTTTTAAACAAGAACAAAGGGGAAAGTCAACAGTCACTCACCAGTGCATGGTTTGGAGGGAGGAATCTTCTAAAGATACTAATGAAATGGAGAGTTAGGACATCCCAACAGAGAGGTTTCAAGAAAAGCAAAAGTAGTCCATGTGCCTATAAAGAACCACTTGAGCTAAAAGATTCCAAATTATCCCTATCAACTGATAAATATATTGATAATATAAACAAAAACCCTACTTTGAAATGTCTGTATGCCAATGCCAGAAGTTTAAGAAGTAAGATGGGAGAGAGAGAGTGTATATCAGTGAATGATAAGAGACATAATTGGCATCATTATATCGCAATGGTAGGGAGGATAAACTTGGTGGGGATGTGGCGCTTTATTTCCAGGAGAGCATAGAGACTGAAAGGATAAAGCTCATACTAGAAACTAAATGCACAGTAGAATCTTTATAGGTAGAAATCCCATGTGTGTTGGGTAAGAGTATAGTTATAGGAGTATACTACCGTCCACCTGGCAAAAATAATCAGATGGACGATGAAATTCTAAGAGACATTAGGGAAGCTAACAGATTTGGCAGTGCAATAATAATGGGAGATTTCAATTACCCAAATATTGACTGGGTAAATGTAGCATCAGGACTTGCTAGAGACGTAAAGTTCCTGGAGATAATAAAGGACTGCTTCATGGAGCAATTGGTTCACGAACCAACGAGAGAAGGAGCTATTTTAGATCTAATTCTTAGTGGAATGCAGGATTTGGTGACAGAGGTAACAGTGATAGGGATACATAGCAATAGTGATCACATTTGACTTAGTAAGTGAAAGGGGGTAAATAAGTAAATCTACAGTTCTAGAACTAAACTTTCAAAAGGGAAACATCAATAAAAGGAGGAAAATAAAAAAATATTGAAACCTGCAGCTAGAAAGGTTAAGAGTGTACAAGAGGTCTGGACATTTAGGAGGACTGTTTTAGAATCGCATTTAGAACATAATCCATACCTTTAAAAAGGTGGAAGGAAGGCCAAACGACTGCTAGCCTGGTTGTAAGGTCAAGTGAAAGTGACTATTTTAGCCAAAAATATTTCCTTCAAAAATTGGAAGAAGAATTCATCTGAAGAAAATAATAAAAAGTATAAGCACTGGCAAGTTAAATGAAAAACAAGATAAGACAGCTAAGAGAGATTAGAAAAGAAGCTGGCCATAGTTGTAATCTCATAATAAAACCTTTTTTTTTTTAATTCTTTCTTTATTACAGTTTTTAACAATAAAACAAAACAATATAAACAGTATTAAACAGTTTAGACCCCTCCCCCTCCCCATCCTTCCCCCCCCGCCCCCCAAACACACACATACACCATATAGCTGAGGCATAGCAACATTGTCATAGAAATACCAGATCTGACCCATCAGTTTCCCGCTAGGTTTATCACCCAGTCTTTCCCGACTGTTTGTATTTGTATCCAGTAACTGTAAGGATCAAATCCCGTTTAGAGTCTGTGAGTGACCACCAAAACTTACTCCATACCATTGTATATATATCCTGCTTTGCCGTCGGTTGCGATTGCGCCGTCCAAAACTCGTGTTGTAAGAGCGTCACCAGACGTGCATGCCATTGCCCACCCAAGGGCCGATCCTCCGATATCCACTACGACATGATCGTCTGCACCGCTATGATCAGCGCCTTGTCCAAGAAACGCTGGTCACAGTCTGGCAGCTCCTTCAGGTCTCCTTGAGGTAATCGGAAGAGGCAAAGCCTTAAGTCCTTGGGAACCGGAGTGTTGAGTATCTTTTCCAGACTCGACAACACCTCTGTCCAGAAAGCCTCCAACTGAGGATACTCCCACAATCCATGAAGATATGTCCCTACTTCCGTTTTACATTTAAGACAAACTGCGGATTCACAAAGGCGGGCCGCAAATCTCTGAGCTTGGGAGATATGCATACAATGTAGGAGTTTAAACCCCACTTCCTGAAGCAAAACATTTTCCGATATTTTATTACTATTTACCAAAATTTCCTCAATATCCGATATGGCCAAATAAACATTGGCTGTTTGAACCCATTTATTTTGAATTTCCATCTTTGCCTCATTAACAGGTATGTCTCGTAAGGCTTGAGACAAGGTAGAGCAAGAGTGGCCTGACTTTTCCCTGGGCATAAAAATTGCGCGCAAAGGTTCCCACCTCGTTCCCATGGTATACGAACCTACAAGGCTATGAGCATAATGCCGTGCCTGCAAGTACGCAAAGAAATCTTGTGGTCGCACCCCATAAACATGTTTGAAATCTTGAAAAGACCACAAATTCCTGGATCCCGGCTCAAACAATTGATAAACATTTCGTATCCCCTTAGTCTCCCAATGTTTGAAAACAGCCCCCATCATACCACTGGGAAACATGGGATTGCCACATAACGGCATGTAAGGAGTTATAGGATTTTGTAAGCGGAGGATATGCGTACACAGAAATCTTCAGGCCTTCCGCCCTGACATTAATATCATTTGTCCCCGATAAGTGGCCGGGAGGTAAGTGCCCCCAACTTGCATCAGGGATTCCGGCTTATAGGGACTAAGCCATTCTAATAAAAAGGTACGAGGTGTGAATTTTCCCGTGCCATCCAGCCAGTCCTGGACATGGCGCAAAACACAAGCTCAATTATATGCTCTCCAATTCGGGCACGCCAACCCCCCTTGCCTACTGGGGAGCTGAAGTGTCTTTAGGGCTAATCTGGGTTTGCGTCCACCCCACAGGAATGTACGTATAACCCTGTTTATGCCTACAATGTCCGCCTTATTTAACCAGATAGGTAATTGTTGTAAAACATACAGCCATCTAGGCAATTCCAACATTTTTAACAGCGCAATTCTGCCTTTCAAAGACAACGGAAGTGATTTCCACATTTGCAGTTTCTTAGTCATATTGTGTAATAGGGGACGAATATTCATCTCCTGAAGCTTCGTGACATCTCTAGTCAGCAGAATACCCAAATATCGCATAGTATTACCTGCCCACTTCAGTAGAAAATCCCAGGTCCAATTTTGGCGTACCGACATCCCCAGATCCATAGCCTCTGATTTGTCCACATTTATTTTCAACCCTGCAAAGGACCCAAACAGTCTCTGATGGGCTAGTACTCTTTCAAGGGAACCTTGCGGGGAAGTAAGGAACACCAAAACATCATCTGCAAAAGCAGATACTTTAAATTCCTGCCTCCCCCAAATGAACACCTTAATCTGTGGATCAGCTTCTATTTTCCGTAAAAGCGGATCAATTGAGAGGATGTACAATAATGGTAACAGAGGGCATCCTTGTCTGGCACCCCGATATAATCTGAAATCTTCTGAAACCTGACCATTCGCCCGAATAGCAGATTTGGGAGCATGATAGAGCATCCTGATATTGTGAACTCTCTCTCCTTCAAAACCGTATCTCCCCAGGACCGAGAACAGGTAATCCCAGGAAACCCTATCGAAGGCTTTTTCTGAATCAAAGCCCATTAGGATTGCTGGAGTCCCCTGTTTATGGCATTCCTCCATTGCTATAATCAATTTTGTGATATTTGTGCTGATTGCCTGACCTTTGACAAAGCCTACCTGATTATCTGTAATAAGGTCTGGAAAAACACCACTCATCCTGTCCGCCATTATTTTTGCAAATAAGTTGGCTTCAAAATTTAAAAGAGATATCGGTCGATAGGCCGCCGGGGAGGCCAAGTCCTTACCCGGCTTCTCAAGAACAGTGATAAATGCTCTCGTGGTCTCCTCTGGGAACTGCCCATGCCGTTGAGCCTCTCTATAAAAAGAAGCAAGTCTTCAGTGGCCCGGGAAATTAGACATTTATAGTACTCGGCGCTAAAGACGTCCGGGCCTGGGGCTTTGTTCGCCTTACTTGCCATAATAGCGCTCCTTAATTCGTCCAATTGTATAGGCTTATTAAGAGAAGCTAGTTTTTGGGGGTCTATTTTTGGTATGTGCAAATCACGGAAATAGTCCTCCTCTTGAGCTATACCCCCCCCATCTGTCTTCAGAATAGAGCCTCTCATAAAAATCCCGGAACTCTGCACATATCTCCCTCCCAGTCGTTAATGGTGTCCCATCTCCCTTCCTAAGAAGAAGAAAATGCCATACTGGGTCAGACCAAGGGTCCATCAAGCCCAGCATCCTGTTTCCAACAGTGGCCAATCCAGGCCATAAGAACCTGGCAAGTACCCAAAAACTAAGTCTATTCCATGTAACCATTGCTAATGGCAGTGGCTATTCTCTAAGTGAACTTAATAGCAGATAATGGACTTCTCCTCCAAGAATTTATCCAATCCTTTTTTAAACACAGCTATACTAACTGCACTAACCACATTCTCTGGCAACAAATTCCAGAGTTTAATTGTGCGTTGAGTAAAAAAGAACTTTCTCCGATTAGTTTTAAATGTGCCCCATGCTAACTTCATGGAGTGCCCCCTAGTCTTTCTACTATCCGAAAGAGTAAATAACCGATTCACATCTACCCGTTCTAGACCTCTCATGATTTTAAACACCTCTATCATATCCCCCCTCAGTCGTCTCTTCTCCAAACTAAAAAGTCCTAACCTCTTTAGTCTTTCCTCATAGGGGAGTTGTTCCATTCCCCTTATCATTTTGGTAGCCCTTCTCTGTACCTTCTCCATCGCAATTATATCTTTTTTGAGATGCGGCGACCATCCTCAACTTGTCAATCACTGTACTCCCCCTGGCTAAACAAACCATATTTGCAAGAACCCTCCCAGACCTATTACCAAACCTAAAGAGTTTATGAGCACCCCGCTGCAGTCCCCTCTGTGCTCTCTCATGCAGTATCCCATTCAAAATACGCAAAATGTCATGATAATGCATTTGGGCCTGGGGAGATTGCACTTGCGCCATCTGTTGCCTGGCCTGTCTCAACTGTGTTTCCAAACGTACTATAGTACTAGCCATCGCCCTTGATTGTGCTATCATATAGGAGGTAATTTCTCCCCTCATTACTGCCTTGCTGGTTGCCCAGTACAACCACGGATCGTTCTTATGTTCCCTATTATTGTGCGCAAAATCATCCCATTTATTGATTAGAAAGTCCCGGAATTTAGAATCCCCTTGTAAGTGGCCAGGGAATCTCCAAAGCCGATATGGAGTCTCCCCAAGTTCATCTCCAATTTCCACCCAGATAATTGCATGGTCTGAGATTTCTATAGGACCAATTTTAACCTGTCCTATCTGAGGCAATAGTGATGAAGAAACCAGCACATAGTCAATTCTGGATAACGTCGAGTGCGCCTTCAAAACATGAGTATAATCCCTCTCTGTCGGGTTAAGCGTCCGCCAAATATCCAACAATTGTAACTCAGCACAGAGGTATGAAATCCCTTTCCCCATCATATTAGGTGAGTTAGGTACGGGCCGAGAGCGGTCTACACTGGGGTCCCCCACGCAATTAAAATCACCTAATAGAACCAGGGAGCCCCGAGATATGCCCAGTAATTGTCCCACCAGCCCCTGAAAGAAAGAGTGGGTATACACATTCGGCGCATATACATTGCAGATTGTTACCTCCCTGCCAGTCATCTTGCCAACTAGAATTAGAAACCGTCCTTGGGCATCAGATTCCTGTTTCAGTAATTCAAATTTAAGGCTCTTATGGATTAAGAGTACAACTCCGGCCTTACGTCCAATTGCTGGGTTATAAAAGCACTGTCCTACCCATTGCCGTTTCAATTTAAGACTTTCAGCGGATGACAAATGAGTTTCTTGAAGGGCTGCTGTCCCCACTTTTTGTCTTTGTAATGCATTAAGTATCTTTTTCCGCTTAATAGGCGTATTTATTCCACCTACATTCCAGGAGATATATTGTGTATAACCTATCCTGTGGCCAATGCAGTCGTGTACCATTGGAGCCTTTTTTTTTATTTTAAGGGGATCGGTCTCCCAGCCTGGACCTCCCCCCCCTCAAGTCCTAAAGCTACTGTATCTATCCAATCGTTTACCCTAGTATGGTGTATGTCCCCCCTTTGAGTTCCCCCCATCCCTGTACCCCATCCCCCCCACAACTATAAACAGTATAATCAATCCTGCCCACATCGATGGGCTAGAGGTCCGTTTTACGATGCGACCAGGTGCTGGCCCACTGTATACAGAATTAACTACAGAACCCATAGTCATGACAACTTATCTTCATAGTTAGCTACAGAACATGGTTTATGCATTAACAACGTTACAACCCAAGAACCAGCATATTATCAGGTGCAGTCAGTATGTGAACAAAACTGAACATTACGAACTGGTGACTGCCAGAAGGTAGGTCCCCAGGGTCGTGCAAGACCCATACAAGTCCCATAACCTGGCTGAGGACTTCATCCACTTGGTAGTCAGTAACGCATGTGACCCTCGCCAGCCATAGGCATAGCTGACCTGGTACACTCCAGGGCAGATCACACAGCAGCCTCATGTTGTCATACCGGCCAAGGCGCATGTCCTCCCTGGAAACTCAACCTTCTATAAACGGGAGGCATGCCATTATCCAAAATGTCCGAACCGCTTCATAACATGATCCTCCCTCTCAGCCTACAAATCGCTGCTCAGCAATCGGACCACACACTAATCAGCTTGCTGCACATCATCGCGCTATCTGGCAATAGCCGCTGTACTTGTAAATAGCCTTCCTCTCGCAGCAGTTCCAATGTCTGGGAGCTTGTCCCCATGCCTACTTATTGTTTCCAGGGGTTCCCAACCAGGCAGTAGCTTTCTCTG
Source organism: Rhinatrema bivittatum (assembly GCF_901001135.1). Lineage (NCBI taxonomy): Eukaryota > Metazoa > Chordata > Amphibia > Gymnophiona > Rhinatrematidae > Rhinatrema > Rhinatrema bivittatum. The sequence continues at coordinate 833,763,133 of NC_042615.1, forward strand.
GGGAATCAAAGGTGCTCACCTTGCCATCTCGCCAGATTTTTAATAAAGCCAGATACTGGAGCGCAAATCTGATGTTCTTATTGTATAGGTCATTACAGGTAGCCGAAAACAATCGTCGCTTGGCTGCCACCGCAGCAGAAAAATCTTGAAATATCACTATTTTGTGATCTTTATACTTTAAGTCTCTTTTTTTCTGGTAAGCCGCAAGGATAGTAGCACGTTGCGCCCAATTCATGAAGCATGCTATCACTAGGCGGGGGCGCGTATCAGAGTCTCTCCGGAGGCCCAGCCTGTGAGCCCTTTCTATTGTAAGCCGGCCCTCTAAGGATTCCACACTTAAGGCCCCAGGAAGCCAGGATTCAAGAATAGCTTGTAACTCACCCTCCTGAATCTCCTCCGGCAGGCCCATGAATTTTAAATTATTTCTTCTAGCTCTATTTTCCAAGTCCTCTAGTTTGGCGTCTGTTGTGCTTGCTGCGGTCTCCAATGCAGTAATTTGCGCCACGAGGGCTTGCTGATCTTCCTCCACTGCCGCTATACGGCCCTCTGTAATATCAATCCTGTGACCGATATCAGTGAGCGATTCTTTAAGTGTGGCAAAGTTTTCAGCGATTCCAGTAAAATTGGGCTCCAAAGCTTCTGACAGAAAAGGAATGGTGAATAAAAAGGAAAATGTCATAATGCCTCTGTATCGCTCCATGGTGAGACCGCACCTTGAATACTGTGTACAATTCTGGTCGCCGCATCTCAAAAAAGATATAATTGCGATGGAGAAGGTACAGAGAAGGGCAACCAAAATGATAAGGGGAATGGAACAACTCCCCTATGAGGAAAGACTAAAGAGGTTAGGACTTTTCAGCTTGGAGAAAAGACGGCTGAGGGGGGATATGATAGAGATGTTTAAAATCATGAGAGGTCTAGAACGGATAGATGTGAATCGGTTATTTACTCTTTCGGATAGTAGAAAGACTAGGGGGCACTCCATGAAGTTAGCATGGGGCACATTTAAAACTAATCGGAGAAAGTTCTTTTTTACTCAACGCACAATTAAACTCTGGAATTTGTTGCCAGAGGATGTGGTTAGTGCAGTTAGTGTAGCTGTGTTTAAAAAAGGATTGGATAAGTTCTTGGAGAAGTCCATTACCTGCTATTAAGTTCACTTAGAGAATAGCCACTGCCATTAGCAATGGTAACATGGAATAGACTTAGTGTTTGGGTACTTGCCAGGTTCTTATGGCCTGGATTGGCCACTGTTGGAAACAGGATGCTGGGCTTGATGGACCCTTGGTCTGACCCAGTATGGCATTTTCTTATGTTCTTATGAGAGATCACCGCCTCATCCAGACTCGCCATTTCCTGCTGCTTCCCGCCGTCCAGCATTTTCTGCTCAGCCCCTCCACTTTTGGGTTTTTCTTTTTCTTTGCGGGGCATTTTTGCCGACATTCTGAGCAGTCTACAACTCGAATCGCTGACGTCCCAAGCTGCTCCGCTGCCTTTTAGTACCCCCCGCTATCGATTACGAGTGTTTTGACACCTCAAAAATTTAGCTTTTCGCGGGCCAGCACCCGGAGCTCTGAGAAGCGTGGCTTATCAGGCTATCGCATCACGTGACCTCCTCTTCGCATCACGTGACCTCCTCCATAATAAAACCGTTTAAAAAATATTTCCAAATCAGGGACACTGCGAGGGAGTTGGATGGACCATTAGATTATTGTGGGTAAAAAGGGGCAGTTAGGAAATAATTCATTGCCACAGGATGTGGTTAGGGCAGTTAGTGAAAGTGGGTTTTAAAAAGGTTTGGATAATTCCTAGAGGAAAATCCATAAACTGCTATTAATCAATAAAGTATAGTAACTTGAGATCTATTTCATTTGTGGGTACTTGCCAGGTACTTGTGACTTGGATTGACCACTGTTGAAGACAGAATACTGAGTTTGATGGACCCTTGGTCTGTCCCAGTGTGGCATATCTGATATTCTTCTGTGCTTATGTAGATAAGTACACCAAAAAAAGTCCAGAAGAGTGCAAACGAGATAATATAAGAAATATTGCATACAAAATCTAATACATGTCACATATGAAATGAGAAACCTTGAATTTAATAAGTGGGACCATCATATCATCTCACAGATGCTGAATTTAGTGTAATTTAAAATTCAGTATTTTCGCTGCTAATGGTCATAAATAATCATCGGTTCTTTGGTGACAATTCCTCTAACTCAATAAATTTTTAAATTTTTAAATGCTCATAAAAATAATATACTTCCCCGGAAAAATGCTCAGCAAGCCCAAGCCCATAGGGGTAGTGCTGTCATTTCACCTTCTTTATACACACCTACCAGGTATGACGTCTATTCACGTATGAGGGTGTCAGAGTGGCCAAAAAATTAATTACATCAGAACAGTGCTGCCCTCCTGATTTCTTTGTTTAAAACATGCAGTGTCACTGTTTTCATGTGAAAAATCCACCTCTGCTCTTGTTGTAACAGCTTTTTGATGCGATCTCCAACTCTCTAATGAGGCGGTATAATTTCCAAAATGGTTCACTTAGTCTTCAAATGTATGGTTAAATTGCATAAAATTAGACACTAAGGGAGCTTCCATTTTACAAGTCTTAAGCAGCTCCTATGTTCAACAAGACATGTCCTAATCATACGTCTAGTCATGCCTATATATGCTTCATATTACATGGGCACACAATCAGACATACTACAAAGTTGGATTTGCAGGAAATTCCTGTTGGCAATTATTTGAGTCTGTGTCCAGCTGGAGAAAAAACCATGATCAAATTGAAGTCTCAAGGCACATGAAGTACAATCATGACAAACATCCAAGTTGATGGAAGTTGTTTGAGGTATATAATGACGAGTGCACAACCTGATCTTTAATGTTACAATCAATCACTAGAAAATGCAAATCTGGGGATAGATTGGAATACAGGGTGCACTTTCTGTAAAATAAACCAATATAAATTGTACTCTATACCTATGGGCTTGGACTTGCTGAGCACTTTTCCAGGGAAGTATATTTTTATGAGCATTAAAACATTTCAAAATTTATTGAGCTAAAAGGAAAAGGACCAATGATTATTTACGACTCTTAGCAGTAAAATACTGAATTCTAAATTACATTACATTCAGCATCTGTGGAGTGTTATGATGGTCCAACTTTATTAAATTCAAGGTTTCTCATTTCATACTCCATTGTGAGACTATGTGATACTTATGTAGATAAGGCCATCGTGGAAAGATTAGATTCATTATTTGCTTCGGTGTTTACTAATGAGGATGTTGGGGAGATACCAGTTCCGGAGATGGTTTTCAAGGGTGAAGATTCAGATGAAATTAACTAAATCACGGTGAGCCTGGAAGATGTGGTAGGCCAAATTGACAAACTGAAGAGTAGCAAATTGCCCAGACCAGATGATAATACACCACAGGGTTCTGAAAGAATTCTAAAATTAAATTTCAAATCTGTTACTAGTAATTTGTAACCAGTCATTAAAATCATCCATTGTACCTGAAGACTGGAGGGTGGCCATTGTAACCCCAATGTTTAAAAGGGGCCTCAGAGGTGAAGCAGGAAACTATAGACCAGTAGGGATGTGAATCGTTTTTCAACGATTAAAATTATCGTCCGATAATGTTTATATCGTCTTAAATCGTTATAGAACACGATACAATAGAAATTCTAACGATTTATCGTTAAAAATCGTTAAATCGTGTTAGTGCGCACTAACTCGAGTTAGTGCGCACTAACTCCCCGTTAGTGCGCACTAACTCGATTTAGTGCGCACTAACTGAATATGATACAAATAAACACTTTCCAGGTCACTGAAGGTCAGTTAGGAATGAATATGTGTTCCTATTGGCTGGCTGCCCTCTTATCTATTGATGTTACCAAGATTACCACTGAGGTGATGGTTGGGGGGATGGGAAATGGAACTGGAAACTAACGAACACCAACAGAAAATGAAACAAAGTGTTCACACTTCCCAGGTCAGTAAAGGTCACTTAGGAATGAATATGTATGTATGTATTCCTATTGGCTGGCTGTGCTCTTATCTATTGATGTTACCAAGGCTAACACTGAGGTAATGGTTGGAGGGATGTGAAATGGAAACAGTTGGAAGCTTGACAAAAAAAGTAATGTAATGATCAGCACTCACGTGACTAGAACTTGTTTGTTTATTATTTTTGTTAGCAGGCACCTGAAATGCTAGTGCATGTTGAATTTGCCAATCACTGTGCATTTTAGAAAGGTGGTCCTGGCTGGAACTGTACACAGTTCAAATATATGTAATTGATTGTTGGTAAGTGTATTTTTTAAGTAGCCACACTGGCACAAGTATGTTTACTTTTCCTCCTACTTAACTCACTAGCTCAGCTTTGTAAGAAGGGCTTCTCTGCTTGTGTGTTGTTTTTGTTTGGTGTGAGGAGAGCAGAAACATCAGATCTTTATTCAATCTACTACAGTCATCTCTTACAGTGCCCTATCCCTATTAATACCAGGAGTGTTGTGATCTTCCTGCACACAGTGCCCTAACCCTGATACCAGTCTGAGACAGCTCCCTCCCTGCATTACTAGTGAGAGGCTGGCTTCACATACAGGGGGGAGCTGCCTGACCCTCACTCCTGACTTCCCCCATGTCCCAGCTAGTGAATGGTGTGTGGGTGAGGGGGGGGGGGGGAGGATGGTGAAGTCTGAGACAGCTCCCTCCCTGCATTACTAGTGAGAGGCTGGCTTCACAGACAGGGGGGAGCTGCCTGACCCTCACTCCTGACTTCCCCCATGTCCCAGCTAGTGAATGGTGTGTGGGTGAGGGGGGGGGGGGAGGATGGTGAAGTCTGAGACAGCTCCCTCCCTGCATTACTAGTGAGAGGCTGGCTTCACAGACAGGGGGGAGCTGCCTGACCCTCACTCCTGACTTCCCCCATGTCCCAGCTAGTGAATGGTGTGTGGGTGAGGGGGGGGGGGGGGAGGATGGTGAAGTCTGAGACAGCTCCCTCCCTGCATTACTAGTGAGAGGCTGGCTTCACAGACAGGGGGGGAGCTGCCTGACCCTCACTCCTGACTTCCCCCATGTCCCAGCTAGTGAATGGTGTGTGGGTGAGGGGGGGGGGGAGGATGGTGAAGTCTGAGACAGCTCCCTCCCTGCATTACTAGTGAGAGGCTGGCTTCACAGACAGGGGGGAGCTGCCTGACCCTCACTCCTGACTTCCCCCATGTCCCAGCTAGTGAATGGTGTGTGGGTGAGGGGGGGGGGGAGGATGGTGAAGTCTGAGACAGCTCCCTCCCTGCATTACTAGTGAGAGGCTGGCTTCACAGACAGAGGGGAGCTGTCTGACCCTCACTCCTGACTTCCCCCATGTCCCAGCTAGTGAATGGTGTGTGGGTGAGGGGGGGGGGGGGGAGGAGGATGGTGAAGTCTGAGACAGCTCCCTCCCTGCATTACTAGTGAGAGGCTGGCTTCACAGACAGGGGGGAGCTGCCTGACCCTCACTCCTGACTTCCCCCATGTCCCAGCTAGTGAATGGTGTGTGGGTGAGGGGGGGGGGGGGGAGGATGGTGAAGTTTGAGACAAGCTCCCTCCCTGCATTACTAGTGAGAGGCTGGCTTCACAGACAGGGGGGAGCTGCCTGACCCTCACTCCTGACTTCCCCCATGTCCCAGCTAGTGAATGGTGTGTGGGTGAGGGGGGGGAGGATGGTGAAGTCTGAGACAGCTCCCTCCCTGCATTACTAGTGAGAGGCTGGCTTCACAGACAGGGGGGGAGCTGCCTGACCCTCACTCCTGACTTCCCCCATGTCCCAGCTAGTGAATGGTGTGTGGGTGAGGGGGGGGGGGAGGATGGTGAAGTCTGAGACAGCTCCCTCCCTGCATTACTAGTGAGAGGCTGGCTTCGCAGACAGGGGGGAGCTGCCTGACCCTCACTCCTGACTCCCCCATGTCCCAGCTAGTGAATGGTGTGTGGGGGAGGGGGGGGGGAGGATGGTGAAGTCTGAGACAGCTCCCTCCCTGCATTACTAGTGAGAGGCTGGCTTCACAGACAGGGGGGAGCTGCCTGACCCTCACTCCTGACTTCCCCCATGTCCCAGCTAGTGAATGGTGTGTGGGGTGAGGGGGGGGGAGGATGGTGAAGTCTGAGACAGCTCCCTCCCTGCATTACTAGTGAGAGGCTGGCTTCACAGACAGGGGGGAGCTGCCTGACCCTCACTCCTGACTTCCCCCATGTCCCAGCTAGTGAATGGTGTGTGGGTGGGGGGGGGGGGGGGGAGGATGGTGAAGTCTGAGACAGCTCCCTCCCTGCATTACTAGTGAGAGGCTGGCTTCACAGACAGGGGGGAGCTGCCTGACCCTCACTCCTGACTTCCCCCATGTCCCAGCTAGTGAATGGTGTGTGGGTGAGGGGGGGGGGGGGGAGGATGGTGAAGTCTGAGACAGCTCCCTCCCTGCATTACTAGTGAGAGGCTGGCTTCACAAGACAGGGGGGAGCTGCCTGACCCTCACTCAAGCAGAGAAGCCCTTCTTACAAAGCTGAGCTAGTGAGTTAAGTAGGAGGAAAAGTAAACATACTGGTGCCAGTGTGGCTACTTAAAAAATACACTTACCAACAATCAATTACATATATTTGAACTGTGTACAGTTCCAGCCAGGACCACCTTTCTAAAATGCACAGTGATTGGCAAATTCGACATGCACTAGCATTTCAGGTGCCTGCTAACAAAAATAATAAACAAAGAAGTTCTAGTCACGTGAGTGCTGATCATCACATGTCAAGCTTCCAACTGTTTCCATTTCACATCCCCCCAACCATTACCTCAGTGGTAACCTTGGTAACATCAATAGATAAGAGCACAGCCAGCCAATAGGAATACATATTCATTCCTAAGTGACCTTTACTGACCTGGGAAGTGTGAACACTTTGTTTCATTTTCTGTTGGTGTTCATGAGTTTCCAGTTCCATTTCCCATCCCCCCAACCATCACCTCAGTGGAAACCTTGGTAACATCAATAGATAAGAGGGCTGCCAGCCAATAGGAACACATATTCATTCCTAACTGACCTTCAGTGACCTGGAAAGTGTCTATTTGTATCATTTTCAGTTAGTGCGCACTAACTCGAGTTAGTGCGCACTAATCGGAAAAAACGATTTTTAACGATTTTTCAATGAAATAATCGTGCCAAACACGATTTTCTTCTCCTGCCACACGATTTCTATCGTTAAGACGATATGGAAAACGATTCACATCCCTATAGACCAGTAAGCCTGACTTCAGTGCCAGGAAAAATAGTGGAAACTATTCTAAAGAACAAAATCACAGAAAATGTATTTATTTCTCAATTTTTCTATATATAGTGAACTATTCAAGGTGGTTTACAATATATAGATAGATATGGTTTATTGGGACACAGTCAGCATGGATGTACCCAAGGGAAATGTTGCATCACCCAGATCAGTCCAGACAAGTGGGTTTTGCATCCCTACCTGAAGATGGAGGCAGAGACCAAAACTTTGAGCAATATTATATAGCTGAGAGTGCCACCTGCAGTCCCCTCAGTATTTCTCTGTCTCCAGCAGATGGAGAGTGTAAATCAGCAGTTTGATAAAAAAAAAATAAAGAATTTGGCGTTAGCAGAAGGCCTGAGATTGGACTGAGGCTCCCTGAGGTGTTAGGTATCTTTGAGGACCATCCCTCAGGTGGAGCTGGGAGACCCCTGTCTTGACTGTAGCCCGCTGCTTCCGGAGGCCCTGAAAGCCAGGGGACTGGCTCCCTCATTGCCTCCGAGATATCCTCCATCAAGCCATCATCCTCGGACAGGGAAGTATTCCTGTTTGTTATTTTGAGTTTATATTAAGTTAAAAAAAAAATAGAGAGGAAGATTAGGTGAATCCAGGAGCTTCAGTCTCGGCTCAGCGGCGGAGGTATGTTCGGTGGTGGGAGCTATCAGTGCCACCAAGAGGGAGTGAGTTAGGACCCTGCCCTTTTTCCTGCCACCGGGAGATCCTGTGTTTGGAGGAGGTTTGCCGCATGCACTTCAGACTGGTGTGGCCACGCGGCTCAGCATGCAGACCACGTGTGCAGCCTGTTCTTGTTGGTCGGTGCACGCAGGCTATTTTTTCCCCTTAGCGCTGACGTTTGTGCCGAGTGGGGAATGGTGCCGAAATTGCACATGGCAGTGTACAGAGCTGGCGGCCTCTGGTCTGGGAGGCTCAATGCATGTGCCCTCTGTACAGGCTGTGTGCAGGCACAACTATTGATAAAAGAGCCCCCCAGGTCATTGGGGGCCATGGCTGCAGGCCCAGGGGGATCGAATTTGGTAGCCAGGCCTGCAGATGATCGAGGTCAAAGGCCCGTGTCCTCCAGGGAGTCCAGGGATACCCCTCCTCCTTTTTCGCCTGTGGATCAGGCTGCTGCAGAGGATCCAGATAAGGGAGGGGAGTCTGAGGAAAATCTCCACGGTCAGGGTGCTGAGGATCTAGAGGAGTTTTCTTCGGCATTTGTCCTGCTCCTGCATAAGGGCCCTTCTAATGGGAAAGGGAACATGGGGGAAGCATCTCAGAGACAGACAACCATGTTGCTCTGCTAAGAGACTGAAGGTTGTGTCTTCAGGAGGCTCTGGGATTCTTTTGAGACGTCTGGGTCTCAATCACGCAGGAACCGAGAGCAATCCCAGGGATTTGGACAACTAATGACCCACAGTAGGATCCTGCAAGTCCTCATGGAGCGGACCCAGATGTAGACGCAGATGTGGACCTGCATGCAATCCTGATGTGAATAAGGATGACCCTGATATGGATGAGATGCCCGAGACAGAGGGAATGACCCCCGGGGTAGTCTGCCTTTGAAGAAGGAGGAGTTGCATGCCCTCATTCCCCAGGTTTTAGAGGAGCTAGGGGTTAAGGTTGCTCTGGAGGAGTCAGATAATGAAGAGGTGAATCTCTGGATGGTCTGTGTGGTCCCTTTAGTGCCTTCCCACTGCCTAAGAAAATGCGAAAGCTTGTAAACCGAGAATGGGACTTCCCAGAGGTGGTCTTGAAAGTCAGTAGGGCAATGGTAAAGCTCTACCTGAGGATGGAAGAGAACCTGAATCTCTTAAGGGTTCCAAAAGTGGATGCATCTGTGTCTGCTATTACCGAAAAGACAACAATTCCAGTGGTGGGTTCAGCCACTCTAAAGGATGTTCAGGGCCGTAAATTGGCGATTCAGTTAAAACGGATGTTTGAAGTTTCTGCCTTAAGCCTGAAGGTGGTGATTTGTGGCAGTATGATGCAGAGGGCCTGTTTGTGCTGGGTTCAGAAAGCTCAGGAGCAGGCCTCAGCTGGGGAGTTCAGCGCTATGCAGTCTGCGTGGCTGGAAGCTGGAGTGGCTTATGTGGCAGATACACTGTATGACTTGGTGCATACTTTGGCCAGGAGCATGGTGTTGGCGGTGGCAGTGCACAGACAATATGGTTGCACAATTGGTTGGATGATGTGGTTCAAGTCTCAGTTGTGTAATCGCCCCTTTAAAGGGAAGCTCTTGTTTGGGGAGGATTTGGATCAGTTGATGAAGACTTTAGGAATAAGTTGCCTGAAGATAAGAGGAACGACAAGAAGGTTTTTCCCTCCCCGGTCCCATTTTCAGGATATGTGATGGTTTCGTTTAGGAAAGAGTTCTTTAGGTTCAGGGCCAAAGCAGTCTTTGGGTAGACAGCAGCCCCTTCGTCAGGGGACCGGAGGAGGAAAGTCAGCAAAATGAAGCCAAGTTGTCTTGATTTTATCAGGAATGGGCCAAGATTACCACAGATCATTGGGTTCTGGAAGTGGTAAGAGATGGCTATGCATTAGAATTTGCATGCCCTGTCAAGAACGCTTTTCTAGAGTCTCACTGCTCATCTCGAAGCAAACAGGAATCAATAGAGGGGACTCTACAGAGATAACAAAGTTAGAAGCCATAGTTCCAGTTCTGTTGTCCGAGCAGGGACAGGGTAGGTACTCCATTATTTTGTGATTTTCAAAAAGGAGAGCACCTTCCAGCCCAGTTTAGATTTCCAAAAGGTGAATGTAACTTTACGGGTTCCACATTTTTGAATGGAGATGTTGCACACAGTTATAGCAGCTGTCTGCAGAGCAGAGTTCTTGGTATTGATGGACCTGATGGAGGCCTACCTCCATATTCTCATTCAAAGAGACCATCATAGGTTTCTATGGTTCATGGTGCTGGGTCAGCATTTTAAGTTCCTGGATCTTCCCTTCGGATAGGCCATTGCATCATGAACCTTCACAAAAATGATGGTCATGGTGGCGGCAGTCTTGAGGTGAGAGGGGATTTTGGTTCATCTATATCTGGACGATTGGCTCATTCAAGCAAATACGGAGGAGAAGTGCAGTCGATCCATTCAGTGAGTGAATAACAGATTGAGTTCTCTGGGTTGGGTGCTTTATGCAGCAAAGAGTTATCTGGTGCTGATCCAGTCACTGGAGCATCTGAGAGTGTGATTCAACATCCAGAAAGGTAGGGTCCTGCCCACAGACAGAGTGTCGAAGTGACAGGTGCAGGTGACATGCCTACTCTATCTGCCAGTGCAAAATGTCAGGATTATTTGCAGGTCCTGGGCTTCATGGTTTTCCATGTTGGATTTGGTTCTGTGGGCCTTTGCTCACATGTGACCTTTGCAGAATGCACTTTTTGTCCAGATGGAATCCATTGTCAGAGGAATATCTCCTACCTTTACCTCTTCTAGAGAATCCAGGTCCAGTCTCTCATGGTGGCTCTCCCACCACAACTTGGAGAAGGGAGTGGATCTGGAGGCCCCAGATTGGGTAGCAGTGACCACAGATGCCAGCCTCAAGGGTTTTGGAGTGTGTGTCAGGGATGGTCTGCCCAAGGTCTTTGGTCAACAGCGGAGGTGGCCTGGCCCATCAATCTCCTGGAGACAAGGGCAGTTTGCACAGCCCTGGAGGCATTTATACCATGGGTTAAGGGGCGTATAGTGAGAATCTTCTTGGACAATGCAATGACGGTGGCGTACATCAATCATCAAGGGGGGATGAAGAGTCACAGGGTGGCTCTGGAGGTTCAGCATATAGTTGTTTGGGCGGATCACCACCTTGAGCAGCATCTCAAGTTGTGGGAGTGGGCAATGTTCAAGCGGACTCAAGTTGTGGGAGTGGGCAATGTTCAAGCGGACTTCCTCAGCAGACAGCAGCTAGACCTGGGGGATTAGGAGTTATCCCCAGAGGCCTGGGATTGTGTGTGTGCCAGACGGGGCATTCCTCAGTTGTATCTCATGGCAACGAGGGCCAACTTGAAGGTGGCAAGATTTTTCAGTTGCAGAAAAGAAGCAGGGTGGAGGGGCAGGAGGCTCTAGTGTTGTGTTCCATGGCTGCGGACGGCCGTGGCCATGGCCCCCTTCCTGAACCCGATGGCGGGCCACTGCGGCAGCGTCAGGGAAAGCTGCAGGAAGTCTGGTGCCCGTCTTTCCGTGCATCGGCGCGGGTCTCCAGGGAGGCTCTTTATGTCAGAAACAACATCCAAGCAACTGAGCTACAAGGAAGCTCAGTTGCTTGGAAGAAGCTCTATGGGTCGACCTAAAAAAAGATGACGGAGCGTCCATTTATATTGGAGTGGTTTACAGGCCTCCAAACCAAAAGGAAGAGCTGGACAGAGATCTGGTTGAAGACATCCATAAGATAGGTAAGAAGGGAGAAGTGGTGATCGTGGGTGACTTTAATATGCCAGATGTAGACTGGAAAAAATCCCAATCTGCAGAAACTAAAAATAGTAGAGCGATAGTGGATGCCATGCAAGTATCAAGCTAGATATTTCACTTGGATGCAGCTCCATCACTGCTCTCTACATTAATGGTGGGGTGGAAGGGGAATAGAACAAAGAGCTAAGAGAACAGATAAGTATGAGAGAAAAAAATGTGTGAAGCTTGCTGGGCAGACTGGCTGGGCCATTCGGTCTTCTTCTGCCATCATTTCTATGTTTCTATGTTTCTTGAATATACTGAAGACTCTGTTGCATAGAAGCCATTACAGATATCTACAATTGTGAGTGTATCATCTTCTACTGGTTATGTATCCAGCATACCCTGTCTACTCACTACCAATAGTCTCTCTCTACAGCTCAAGCAACCCAGAGACCGCAATTCCAGTATCAAAGGGACTTCGGCCCTGCCGGGCACATCAGCTCACTACTGCCACCTCTGGTGGTTCTACTTCCTGTCTAATAAAGAACTATCTGTGTTTGTCTCCATACTCCAGCCAAGCCAGTGGTCCCTCTCAGGATATCCTTCTGGGGGCACTGTCATCTGCCATCGGCCCTGGAGCAGGTGAGGCCGGGTCTCCTCACCTGCTCCAGGGCACCTCCTATATCAGTAACTTTAACTAGAAGAGTCAGAGAATCCCAGGCGCTTGTTCACTCCCCACCATACATGCAGTTCCTCCACAACATGGTGGTCCTCCATTCTCACTCAATATTTCTTCCAAAGGTATTCTTTGCTTTTCATAGCAATCAATTGATAGCTTATCTACCTTTTCTGCAAGCCCTTATGCACATGAAGGGAAAAACACCCTTCATACCTTGGACTGTAAATGAGTACTGCTATTACAAAAAACAAACTCAGCCACATCTCCAGTCTTCTCAGCTCTTTGTATCATACAGTTCTAACAGACTAGGTGTGCCAGTT